>NC_066362.1:124295256-124595256 GCF_013377495.2 Cygnus atratus
CCTCATGCTGGTTAATACAAATGTATTTTGGAGGAATGTGATAAAATGCAGAGGAAGCAGAAGGTAGAATAATCTACTTCTTACTAAATCTCATCCGTGTCTCTAATAGCTAGGAGTTGGATCGCAATGTGAAACTTCAGCTCTCGTTTATTCAGAAATTGTTAACTGACAAGCCTGGACGCTTGTAATACCCATGTAAGTGCTTTTCTGCTGCTTCTGGCTTTAAATTTCTTAAAACAGTGAACTCTAGTTTAACAGCATATGTGAAAGGTTTGTTCTCTGTCAGATTTGCTTTTCTTCCTTTCTCATGTTATGTCTCTCTACGGTTCCTCTGTAAGTAGACTGTGAACTTCCACTCATTCTTACCCACTTTCTATCTGACCTTATATTCTTCAACATTAATTCATCACTAAAGCAAAAAATCACTATCTTTTGATCAATCTGTGACAATACTGTCTCAGTCCCTTGATCTTTATTAACACTTATCTTTTGTGACTCTTTACATCTGAAGTGCCAAATAAAAAGGACCAAAAAAATCTCGTGGTAAATATAACACTGTCTTCTTCAGAGCATTGACCCCCTTATCTCAAACCCTTGATTTTTCTAAGTTTTACATAAGCATGGATAATTTAAAGACTATTACAACCTGAAATGAATACCAGCCAAAGATTCCCTTTTTTCATTATGATTTTTTTCTCTCTCTAACTTTGGTTCTTACATGTAAACTCTGGAAAATGTCAAGACTGCTAAATGTTAAATTCGTTTTGTACTCCTTTTCCTGAACAAAGAAATGGAAGTACTTTGCCAGAATTCTGCAATATGTAATAGAGACGGCTTCCTTTAATTTCAAAGTCGTGAACTACAAACAACTAAAGCATACAGCTCAATGTGAGGTTTAAAAACTTCTATGTATTTAAGGAACTAAGCCAAATCTGGAGGTGCAGAACCCAAAACTTCTCACCTCCTGAAAACACTTATCACTTTACAGTAGCTCCAAAAGATGTTATCAGTAGCCCCAAAAGATGGTATGAAAGCCCACTTTCAGCTCCTTAGCACTTTAGTGATAAGCATCCAATCAGATGAGAACCAGTCAGCACAAAAGTAGGCAGTTGGTTTTGTTTCGGAAGGTTGGTTTTGTTTATTTTAATTTACCTGTATTCTGGCAGAAACATTCCAACAAATTCCAGTTTGATGACCAAATGCTCATCAGCTGGAAATTTTCCAAACACAGCAGCTGCATGGCATGCTCTCTTCACAGCAATGAGGCCACAGCTTGAATGTGGAGCAGGACAAGCATGTAACAGTCTCCTTTAAACTAGTCACATAATTAGAAACTCCTGCTTTATTCTATTATTTTTGAAAGGTAGAGTTGAGAGGCAAGCAAGCTTCCCGAGAATCCTGCTCAACTGTTGTCAAAGTGTTTTCCCAAAACACTTACCTCTGGTCTCAGGATAGCCTTTCTACAGGCCTGGCATACAGGACCACTCCGTGAAAAACTGAGGGGAACTCTTCGGGTTCGATTCTGGCAAGTTGGTTCCTCACATATTAACCAACCCTACAGAAAGAGAAAACGTAGAAGACATTTTGAGCATAAATCCAAGTTGCAGTACTCCATCCAAATAATGATTCATAGTCAAGGAAGAGCGAAAAAAACAAACAAAACAATTTAAAGTCTTCTGTGAAGCTCATATGGCCCTGAGATCCAAAAACCACATATAAAGAGATGAAGGTCTTGTTGAAGGTAATACTATCAATGGTGAATAACTAAAATTCCTCTTGCTTCAAATCGCACATTCTGCACACTTCAGCCATCCCTTCCTTGAAACGTACTGAAACCTCCGCTGTTCTCCAGTTCAGACAATATTACTATGTAACAGAATTATTCTATACAACTATGCAGACCAGACAACAAGACGCCCCGATTTAAATTTTAAAGTAAAGTATAATTTCCTTGCTTGCTCTTCTGAAGGGTAGAAGAGTTTTAATTTTTAGGCTTACTGACGACAGCCAGAAGCCAGTCAGACAACCAGCCTTCCTTCCTTCTTTCCTTCAATAGGAAGCCATTGAGACTTCAACAAAAACTAAGCTTTTGCTGCCTTAAAATGATATAAAATATGAGCCTGCTTGATCTATGTCAGCTCAGGGAAACAATGCAAAAGGCCTCTCTTACAAGTACGGAAGAATTAACATTTCTGGGATCCGGAAGTACCCAAGAACACCTTCTGCACCAGGTCCAACCACAGGTTAAACCGGCGCCATACTTTGTCTCTAAAAACCACCAATAGCAGATGCCGAGGGAATAGCATAAGAGCAAGCATAGAGTTTGTTTTTTCAAGAAGATTCTCCCAACTTTTGGGAATGGCACAAGGACCTCCTGAATCACTGTGTCTCTATATATTCAGTGGTGCTGGATGCATTACTGCTCCCAACCCACCGAATTTCAAGTGCTCTTTGAACCAATGTAAACTTTTAGCATCTACAACATCCTGCAGAATAACTATGCACTGTACAAAACAGTGTCTTATTTCCCTTGAACACGCCAAAAAAAGATTTTCTAATGCCTTCTAGTTCTTATATCAGGAGAGAGTAGGAATAATCATTCTGCATTCACCTTTTCCATGCCACTCATGATTTTACAGACCTCCATCACATCACCTGCAATCAAACTCTTTTCCAAACCACAGTCCTAATTTATTTAGTTGCTCCTTGCATGGAAACCACTCCACATCTTTGTTGCTCTTCTCTAAAGCTTTTCCTTTTTTTTTTTTTTTTTTTTTTTTTTAAGAACAAGGGGGCAAGGGAAAATGGGACAAATGGGGAGAGAGATGAAACCAGCACTGCACACTGTGTTCAGGATGCCAGAAGAACATGAATTTATACAGAAAGAAGATGGTACGTACCATCTTGTTTTCTGCTCCTTCCTTTTCTCTAGTTCTGTTTGCCCAGAGCACTAGTGAACATTTGAACACTGAGCAGTCATTGCCAGAAAGACATTTATTATTATCTAAAGATTACAATTTCATTCTTAAGTTGTAATAGTCAAGACACACATTGTATGCAAAATTAAGATTGGGTTTTTAGCATCTACATCTCTTGACATTGACAGAGGATTTCATCTTCCATTGTTATCTAACAAGTCAACTTTGTATCGTGAAGGTCTTCCTCCAACTCCTCTCAAACAGTCCCTGCTTTTACTAACCTGAGTGGTTCAGCATTACTTAGCTCCGTATTTCAGATTATCAGATATTTCTGCAGTTGAATAGTCTATTTTTTGCCTGCATTTCCAAACTTTTGCTTTTGTTGCTCCTGCAAAGAAGTGAAATCTACACGCTGTGATTCCAGGTACTTTGATGGAAATATTCCAAAGGAAGGACAACTCAAAAAACTGCTTGCTTCCCCACTCACCGATTCTGCAACAAGCTGTATCATTATACCCTGGCAATGACTTCTACCCAATCTCCATGATGGCAGCTGAGGTTTCCAGTTTCTGTCACGTTTCCCACCCTTTCAGTTTCCACAGCCTCCCTCAGAGCACTACAGCCTCTATCGCTATCTTTGCTGGGAAGTCAGCAAGGCAAGGCTGCAGCTACACAACCCTGCTGGCTTTCAGCTGGTGGAGATTCAGGCTTGCTGACAAAGCAAATTTGTTAATTAGATGCGACATAAGTTTTCGTTCCTCACTGCCAAAGACCAAACCTGAACCTGTATTTTGGGCCTCAGTAATCAATCCAGTGTCCTGATTTAATACAATTATGTCAGTATGTTAGTTTGAAGTTAGATATTTGAATTACTTTATTTATAATGCTTTGGAACTTATGTGGCAGGTTACATAAACATTAGTTTTCCATTTTAGAGAACACTTAAAATGGGACTTGACTATTACTTCTCTTAAAAGTTGATTTTTAGTTTTTAATTTTTATCAAAGCCTTTCCTATCATTTGCTGAAGTATACAGGGATTTTTTGTTTGTTTGTTTTTGCGGCTTTTTCTCTAAGCAATCAGATAACCTGATAAAAGGAGATAACCATCTCCTTTTGTGTTTGTCAGCTTTACCCCCTTCTTCCAATTAAAAAATAAATTCTTTCACCATTTCTCCAGCCATGTCATATCCTCAACACTCGGTGCCATGCGCTTCAAAACACTTCCTGCTGCTCTCACACAAAGGAGCTTTTCTGCCCTTGTGGGCAGACTAGAGTAACTTCATGAACTTTCTGCCAACAGCAAGGTATATGGCACTACCTAAGATGTGTGCTCAAGTCCGTAATGCAGAAACGGAAGTACACAAAACAGCTCTAAAGACTGAAGAGTTGCAAAGAGTCAGAAACAGTCCAGTATATACGCAGTTAGGGTTCGTTGCACCCAACTTTGGGTATCTAGAAGCCTGATATTCAGCTTAAACTACTCACCCTATGATCTGTTTAGAGTAAATGGAAGTTGAAAAAAGCATCTCCAAAAAGCAGTTCACCTAACATTTTGGGATGAGACAAGCTATTATCTAGGGTTCTCTTAATAAAATAAGTGTATAATCCATGTCAGAGCAAGCTTTCTGGAAAAAGTATGATCACCATAACTAACCACTATGTTTGGGTTTTATTGTTATGCAGATTATCAACCTAAATCATTACATATTTAATACTGCAACGTGAGAAAATTTCAAGAATTCAGAAATCTTCTGTAAATTTAATTTTGGTCTGCTGCACAACCGTTGCCCTAGCAGTCCTAGTACAATTCTCCTTGTCTCTCACAAATTACTTACAGCAAATATCTCACAAGTGACATCAGAAAGATAGACGCTGTTCAACAAGACTGACTGACTTCAGCTGATGTTTCACCATGGAAGTCCTACTTTAGGCTCTGACTCAAGGTCTTTTGGAGTGAGTGGACATAAAAATGAGCCTGAAGTCACAAAGCTAGTATTTAGCTTTGGTTTTGCACATGGACTTATGATTTATTTCTATAAAAGGAAGGTGTTGATTAGTTGCCTCACATTTTCTTAATAACTTAAACAGATGTAGAATAATTTATTGCCATGAAAAGTTAGTGAAGGAAAGGACTTGAAAACTTCACACTCTCACTCACGTGAGTACTAAGAATATCGTTAGTGCTACTGTGAGGGAAAACAAAGACATTTTTGGAGAAACAAGTCACATATCTTCCATTAAGGAGAGACTAAGGACATGGTCTGCATGGAAAGCCATTTGTGCCCTATTTGCTTTGTATCTATACCTTCCTGTGAAGCATCTGGTAGCAGTGTGACACAAAGAGGGTCTTAAAATACACAGCCAGGCAGGAGGAGGTGCAGAGGGTGTCCTATCCCAGTCCCAAACCCTCCTGTTTCTGTGAGTGTTTCAGCTGTAACTATGAAAAGCTTCTGTGCGCACAAAAAGAGAACATTCATGTTTCAAAACATATTTAATGACTACATTTGAACTTCAAACAATTTAGTATACTAGAAAAATAAAGCATGAAAACTGCTGGATTGTAAGGTATGAGAGTTAGGGAACGCAAGTGCAACTGAAAAAACAAAGCCTGGGATGGGAGCAGCATCCCAACTTCGGCTGAGCAGGCTACTCAGAAATAGGCAACGGCGAAATACTGCTTGATAAAAGTAACAGTGCATTTTCTGCCACCTATTGGCATTTTTAGCTAATGATAAGAATCAAAGGACTACACCAGTTGCAAGGTACTGCTTCAATTATCTTAAAAGGGAATAGAGAGGTGGTCCACCCAAACTACTATTAAATAATAACATTTGAAGCAAGTTTCTTTATGCAATTGCTTCAGTCTAATGCAGTCACTGTGCAAGAAAACACTGGGAACGTTGCTGGTCACAAAATACAAAGGTGAAACGTGACTGAAGAACTCTGCTTAAACTAAAAACAATAGCTTGGGATAAAAATAAGCATTCATGTTCAACAGCTTACACTTGTTTTTAACTACTAAGGACTAATGATAAAAACAACTTTCACTGAAAAGTATATTTCTCAATAAACTATATTTAAAAAATGGAGATCTAAGTTGTTGTCCACAAAAATGAACATGCAACAATATCCATTACGTAGATACTAACTAAATGTCCCTTCAACTCATAGAGAAAACAGTTAATGTAATTTGTCTAGACTTCCTACCAGTTATAATTAACATTAAAGAGGTCTTTTCTTCTTTGTCACCTCTCTATTCAGGACTTATTTGCGTTTGTTTGTACTTACTATCTATTAATCTCTCTTAACAAATGACAACAATAACTGTTGCTATTATGCATGGAAATTAAACATGTAGATAACTGTGTGAAGGGAGCTATTTTTGAAAAAAGCAGTATCAGAAACATGTAGCTCTTTATGTCTCTTGTTTTGCTTTGATAATTAAGCCATAGCCTTGATTTGTTTCAAACAAAAAACTTTTCCATGGACATGCATGTTGCAATCAAGTTCAATACATGCATTATGTTCTGATTCAATTTGTTCAAGTGCATTATTGTTAACCCTTATTTGATCCATGCCTATCATCTTCGCTGACCAAACAAAACCAATCCCTCATTTCCCAGCAGCTATCGCTAAGTCTGTAAATTAATTTGCAATAGATCAAACAAAATCATAATAGAAAACCTTCAGTTTTGTTCTACTTGGTATCTGCAACATTGTGGGAAATAAAATGCAAGTTGATAAAAAAAAAAAAAAAGCAACTAGCATTTCCAAACATTCTGTCTATAAATGCTTAGCTCATTTTAAAATATATTTTAAAAAAAGTCTGGAAAAAAAAACAACTGAAGTAAATGCACATTATAAAAGAAAATCCCTGAAGAGTACTATGTCCACAAACTGTAGCTAATGGGGAGAAATTTGCAAGTCAAAAGTAATTTTCTTTCTTTGTAAGTCTGTTCTTGAGAATTAGCCTCTCTCATTCTACTGATCAACAAGTATTATAAATATTACCCCAAAATACAGAGGCAAGTGGTTTTGGAACAGCCTTTCAAACAGAAGTTGAAGGAGTCAACAACACACATTTACTGAGCTTTATCTTAATAGTTCTTACAAATTGCATTTCACAATGTAGCTTGGTTGCCTGCTACAGTAGAGGACTGGATTTGCTTCTCTACAGCACTTCAGCCCTGTATGTGTGTTCCTGCCTTCAGATACTCTGGATGCTCAGGGGCCAAGATGCTTTAAATTCACAGAGAATGAAAAAATGCAGTAGTATAAAGGAGAAAGCTGCAAGCACTGAAAATTATTCAGGTCACTATCAGTCACTTTGGAGTTGAATTTAAAATGTAATTAGTGATTGCTTCTCTACAGTCTCCATTGAAGACAGTTTTAATGTGGATTTTTGAAAATGGGATCTTGGTACATGACGTTCGATCTCCAGATGGCTAAGATATCCAAGCTGGAGAAAACTAGATCCAAAATCCACAGCAGCTTCCTCACTGCAAAGCTGGACTTACCACCTTATCTGATCAAGCCAACCCAGAAAGGAAGTGTGGAAAGACTACCTGGACCAGCTTTCCTAGTCAATCAGCACAAGCTTGCTGATCAGCAAACCAGCTTTTAGAAGGCAGAATATTAGACAACACAATGAGAAATTTCTTATTTAGGTGTCATTGTGAGTTACTAATCAAGACACCTTGACTTCAGACTGACCTCTGGTTTTCAACTACTCCTACGAAAGCATTTTGTTTCCACTAACTCCAAGACCAGAATCTTCAAACTACATTTTTCTGCTATTATTATGATTTACCCTCATGGACATTTACCCAAGAGGGTAAGTCTGGTTAAAGTGGCTCTTTGCTTCCCTGGAAGGACAAGGAACCAGTTGTCTTCCACTGGTTCCCTGGAAGGACAAAGTTCCCCCAGGATTTTTCTACTGCCTGAACTATCAAATTTGTTACCCCCATGCAATGTTAAGAGATTGATGACTTTATGAAACACTTTATACGAAGTTTCTCATCATAAAAGTGGATTTGACTCAGTGACACTAAAGTTATCAGTTCCCCTTGCCATAACCTGTGTACATCTCAAGTAGTTTCTCCATGTTCCACCTGTCTGTGTCTTCTATAAATATCCAAACATTTCGGGGAACAGACAGACAAACGCTCTTTAGTAGCACACAGCATCTCAGGAATTAGAACTTGAGCCAAAACCTTGGTTTGCACATTCTTTGGCACGAGTTTCGGCTATTAATAGCAGCTACATCTTTTAAGAACTGCATCACAATTTACACTTGAAATACCACAGGTGGAATCAATATCCAGTTAAAGATGAACTACTGTAAAGTCATGGAAGTTTTTCTGAACTGTTTCTGAGTTCCAGAAACCCAATTAAAGTAATTTCAACTTCCAAGCTGCTTTTTTGCTAGTTCAGAATAAAGAAATACTCTAGTAATAACACTGAATCAATCTAATGCACTTGCATAGTGTTGGTGAGATCACAGCAGCAATGAAAATCTGAATGACATTGTGAGGACCTAGTGTCACACTCTGGGATTTCCATAGACTATAGAGACTAGAGTGACATGTAGCTGCAACAACCCCCAAAAGAAAGCCCTCAGCTCAGGGATGGTATCAGAAATAATAAACAAGGTTTCACATGGGAAACTATACCTACTTAGTGAGCTGAAGCTCAGCATAACTGAGGTTCCTAAGGGCACACTGCAGTTTTTCATGGAGAAGTCTAACTGCCAAAAAACTCAGAAAACCACTCTAATAGAGAAACCAATTCTATTGCTGCCAGACAGAAGAAAGGCATAGACACATTTATTCTCTTTTCAAGATAGAAGACTCAATGATGAAAGATTAGGATTGGCATAATCAGAATCACACTGTTCTCCTCTACAGAAAAAGCAAGGTGTTTTTGTTTGTTTTTTAAAGCTCCCTGTGCTACCCTGTCACCTGCCTGCTTCATATACTTTCTCTTGCCCAGCTAGCTTCTTCATTCCCATTGTCTTTCCAGAACAAGTAAAAAGATGCATCAGATAGTTGTTTCACCAGTCTTACGGACGGAGTCATTTATCTGTGAAACTAGCAAAATAGACTCAGTGGGGTCCAGCTTGATCAGGAGGGCTCCACACAGGTGGTACGGTAAAACATCTTACCCAGTCCGGTCTATGCATCTCCTAGACAGCTTGAGAAGAGATGGCCATTCCTTTGGAAGCTGTAGCTACTAATGCAAACAACTCTGAGACTAAAGTACCTGAACTTATAAAAGACTGCATCAACATACGAAAACAACACACTATGATGACTAAAAAGCTACCTCTTGGGCACCACTCTGTTCGTGCAGGTAAAAGAAAGAACAAGTAAATTCATCGTAAAGGTAAGGTATCATTTGGAGGTAATCTTGTCAGAAAGAAATTTAAGGGAAGAAGAATATCCTACCTCAGAAGAACATCATATTTGGAAAACCAGCCATCAGGCTTTTTTTACTTCCTCACCCCTTTGCAAAATGACCGCCATCAGAATAGAAGCCTTTATAAGAACATGCAACAGCCAAATTTGCCCCTGAGGAAAGGGACTTTTTAGCTCTCCAGAAGTTAGCGCTACAAATAGAAGGTGGACCTGCACCTTCCCAGGCGGAGGATCTTACCTATTTTGACATTTCTGCTATCAATGATCTCCTTGATAAAAGGAAAGCAGACCCTACTGACAGAAGTCATACAAACCAGCCCTAAAAACCAGATAGTGTTGGAGTTGGAACCAATTGGTGATGCAGAATTCTGGGTCAGCACCTTTTTCAGTATCCTCCAAAGTAGGAGAGGAAACTTGATATTCCTCAAGCATACCAAACTCCAAAAACTAATAAAAAAACAGTATCTGTAAGACCTTGACCATTTCTATTTTTGAAGGAAATCTGCAGGGTCTATAAAGCTTCTTCCCATATAGGTTTAGACGTATTTAGATCTCAAAGTAGTATATGGCTAGACATTGTTATTAATACACTAATCATTCTTTCTTTTCCACTTTCACAAGACTTAACTTTATCAAAACTTTAGCAAGAAATTACTAGAAAAGTTTTCTCCCTGACTTTAACATGTAAAAACTTCCTTACCACAGAGATCAAATTGTAGAAAGTCAGAAGCCCTAACGTCAGGTTCAAGAGATCCCTTACTAGCAAAAAAATTTGTCTGAATTTCATCCTAGAGTTTCAAGATGTAAAAGCAAATTCTCTTGAACTGCCAGACATAACTGAATCTTTTACTTAAGTCAAAAATCTCTTAAAACGAATATATCTAGCATATCTACAGTCAAATCTAAAAAAAACAAAGGATGATCTTTGAGAATGTCTTATTTTAAGGCTTTATACTGCTGTCCGCACTGTAACATTTAATCATCTCCAATAATAAATTCACTTGATATTTCCATAGAGACTTCAAAGATTATTTTATAAAAGGAGCTGGGTCAAGAGTTTATTATTGACGCTGGCTGACTAGAGCTTTCGTCTTTTAATGGGGATAGGTACCATGTTAAACATAGTGCCAAACTTGTTCTAGCTGAAAGGAAAGATGTTGCAGCATATACTTAGATTTGCATCAGCTCCTTTATGAATTTATCCTGTAGCTTAAATACTTTACACATGGAATGCTTATTCAGTGTTCTCTGGTGTTCTGTTACGTATTGTGGGCATTTGGCTTTCAATTCCAAGCAGCAACGCAAATAATTTTCGTTTCTCAATGACTGAAATTTGTTCCTGAAATTTATACATAAAACTAGTCGTAGTCCATTAAGAGACCTTGTCAAAGATCCAGTGTGGTATATGACTATCTGGATCACAAGCAAATATAAGGAGCTTATTATTATTATTATTAAAACCAACTCACTCCTGTCTGCTGACTTGACTTTTTTTTTTCCCCTATACATTATATATCATACCTAGTTCCTCATCCAGAAAAAATAGGTTATATTTCCCACTATGAGTAGTTTGAGAGTCTGATGCTACCTGATCATCCAATTTAGGAAAAAAGTAAACAGGGACCACAGCTTTTCACACTCCATTTCATGCTGCCTCACTTCAGTGGACGTTGAAGATATGATTTCAATTTCTTTTCAAAGCACTTCCTCATTTTCAGAGCTTCTTGAGTTTTGGCCTATATAACTGATCTGAATTCAGCTGTGGGATGGAGTGGATAAAAAAAACCTCTCATAAAGAAAGGAAATGCCTTTCCTGGATGGTTCATTCTGCTCCTCTTGAATTCACCATTTGCCTGAGAAAGCATTAGCCAGGCTGATTAATGGATAGAAGCAATCTTTGAGGAAAAATACACAACTGTCTCTTAAATGAAAGAATAGTAACAGGGAGATATGAATTGCTTTTCAAAGTGTACTATTTCAAAGCAGTACAGACCATGGAGATGGCTGGTTATATCCAGCATTATTATCACAGGAACCAGTTAAAGGATGTTATCAAACTGAAGCACGTTAGCCAACAACTTCCTAGTGGAAGGCAAATGATCACCTTACCACCCAATGAGACTGTACTGCTGGTAAGAGCGAAGGATACCCTCTCCAAACTAATATCTACTGAACCCTCCTGATCTCAGAGACACACTTGTCACCTCAGCTCCCCACTGGAAAGCTGCCAGCCCAAACTGACTGAAAGGCAACTGGAGTCAGTGGGATCCATACCCTTCAAAGACCAGATGTGACAGTCCAGAGCAACCAGTCAAACTGCAATTAATGTAGCTTCACTGACTGGCTACCTTAAAGTATGAGAGAGGAAATAGTTTCTCAGGAAAACATGAAGTGTCCTTCTATCTTGAAAACGCTGATGATATTAGAATGACAGAGACAGTGATGTGGGTTCCTGGCAGCCTTTACAAAAGTGAAGCTTACCTTTCACACCAAACTGCTCAGATCCAAAACACGAAAAGAAAAGACCCAAGCCTAGCTGCCTTTGAATACTGTGGAAATTTGATATAAATTCATCAACGACTTAGCCTACAACAAAATTCTGTCTCATAAGAACACTTTCTAGATGTTTATTCACTACTCACATATAGTAACCACCCTTTTATAAACTGACTACCACAAGAAACTATCAGTAAAGTATTGCTCTTGTGACACAAAGTAAGCCACAAACAATCATATGCCTATTTCTATACTACTGAAAATGAAAGTTTGTAGACTTCCAATAATGATATTTTGTGATTTAGATATTCCAAAACAATAGAACTGGAATTGCTTTCTCATCCAAAACTGAAAAAAAAAATGAACGAAAACACCCAAGACTGAAAGAAAACTTCATTAACCTCTAGATAATATTACTCTCAGCAATATCTGTCATATCAGTCTGATCATTAGTCTCAGAAAAAATATCAAAGTAGGAGATAATGGAACAAGCAAGAAATGTACCCTACCACCCAAAGAAGAATCCAAATGCTCAAACTAACGTAAAAAAAAATGCTTTAAGCAAAATTATCAGCCAAGACAGAAGTGAAAAATATCTTGTAGGTCAATGTAAGAGTTTTACATGTTGCTTTAAAAAAAAATCAATTTTTAATAAGACATCTTCAAATGTACAGTCATATGTCATTTCATACAAGTTATTTGAAACTTATTGATCTCATTTGTGCAAAGACCTGGCTCTGTCATCAGCCTGCTGAAAAGATAATGGAGCACTCCAAACCCTTATGATAGGTTAGATGCAAACAGTGGCCCTCATTTAAACACATGTAATAGCACCACAAGCAGACAAATTCCAACCTTAACAGTTGTACATTATACACTAAATTAGCAACTATGTTCTGCTTTACTTCACATCAAAGCCAATACCTCGGTCTTGTTTATCTTCAGTAAAATAAGGTGCTGGGCACCAAAATATGCACCCAAAACACTGTGAAGTAGAGCACAAGTGCTCATAGTCTGACATACTGTCCTCAAAGAAAACCGGCAACTACCAGTTGTTTTATTTTACTTAGAAAACATGAAAACAGCTAAATTAGATTTCAAGTAAGCAACGGGGAGATGGCATACTTAAAATGACTACATATGGAAAACTACGTTGAAAAAAGGATCAGTGAAAGATGTCTTACATACTTCTGTATGGACGTCTAAAACCACTGCAAGGATATTCAAGTCTATTCTGTGAAATATTCTCCCTATTCACACAACTCAAAGCAAGCCACATTCTTAAGCTGTAACAGGTCACAACTAAGTACAGTACCTTGCTTCACAAATAATTTTGCTTTGTCTGTCAACTGTCAACAAAGCACAAAGAGCTCATACAGTCCATGCATGTATTGCTTGCTAAAGGATCTAGCAAAACACAAACAGTAAGAACTGAAGACTTCTTCAGATCCGTGCCTCTACTTTGGGCAGAAAGCTGCAAACACTCAACTCCCCCCCATCTTTCACTATTCTACCCTCTCCCCTCAAAGATACATGCTGTCTTTGAAATTTTCCCCCATTACAGAACCATTTTGCAGGAAGTTCACTGATGCCAGACATAACACAGACCATATGCAAGGAATATCTGACTTTAACCTTGTACCCAGCAATAACAGTAAGATCTGTTGACTCTATTATACATCTCAAGTACATAAAAAGACTTTATGTGAAACATTTACCTTTGCAACATGGTTTGAACACCTCTGGAATACTGAAAGAGTTAATACAGTTGTGAAAACTTTAAAAATAATAATGAGCTGACATACATAAATGAGTTTAGAGGGGCTCAACACAATAGGAGGTAATGATAGAGAAAATGGTCTCAACAGCCTGGTCACCTTAAACTAGGAAAGTTTAAAGCATCTCTAAGCAATGTTTGTTCATTTAAGTTTGATTATTTTCTCCTTGAGAATGGTACTAATGAAACTGAATATCTTTCATGGTTTCGAGGAGCAGTTTGAATGGTCTGCAAACAGGACTGAGGGCAGACAAGGGAACTGGCTGAGCCGGGGGGTTGCTAGGTGATGCAGAATGGAAACCCACAAACTTGCTCAGGTTTACTTTGCTTTCATGCTGCTCTCACACAGGCTCTCCAGAGTTTTAAGAATTAATTTCCAGGTAGCTATTTAAAAACAAAAAGCCAAATAATTAAAAATGAAAAACCCTTCCTGCTCTTCATCTCTTCCCCCAGCCCACCCCCTCAAACAGGAAAAAATTAGGAAAGAGGAAAGGAAATTCACAGCAATAAAGTGCAGGAAATCCATCGCAGGGTTTTGAGTATGACGAGAAGAAGAATGTTCTATCTGTTTATATAATTGTTAAGGCTATGAACGTTTTTCATTGTCTCCAATTAATTTTTACTGCTGGACGTGTAAATAAAAAGGATTTCTGGAGCAATGCTGTGGACCTTTAAAGTACTTAAAATGAAAAACAAGTCATATTTACTAATATTTCCAGTGCAGACTGCAAAAGCAAACTTTTCAGTGGAGCCATTTGTTTCTGTCCCCAGCCTTTTCAGAGCTGTGGTTATTTTTTTTTTTTATTTTTTCTAAAGTATCTGATCAGAGATTGTCCGGTAAGAGCACTTTATTAGATCATCAGTCAGAGGGTTTTACAAGCACCGAGAGCTATGGGCTCAAATGCAGCACATCAGTTTTAATAGCCGAAGGTCTAATAGTAAACTGCAGATACTGCTGAGAACTTTCCATGCACTGAACTCTTGAAAAAGCACCATCTCTCAAGCTTAAATGCAGCTGCCTCTTTCAATGCCGCAAATGGGTAAATTTGACAAAAAAGCCACCATTAAGACTACATGAAAGGCTCAAGACAACATCCTTTCAATGCTTTGTACTTCAGTAATCAGATGTACTTACTCACCCCCTCCCCCAAACCCGATCAAGAACTATTTCTGAATGGTAGGAAATAATTCCACTTTGTACATCTTTTAGTTAATCAAGACTTTCTATTCAGCAATTTGACCTTTTGTTCAAAACAGGATTATCAGTTTTTTCGCCAGTTACCAAGGGCGACTCGCATGGTGAACATAATTGCAATAATTTGCAAAACACCATGGCAACCCACATTACAACTAGGTAAATACTGGTCTTTTGTGCTACATTGTTATTTTCAGAGATGCTGAAGTCAAAGAACGAATGACAAATGAACACAAAATTTATATTTGCTTTGTCTCAAAAGAGAAGAAAATTGATAACAAGAATTGGGGGGAAACCGACTACAGCTGTAATTTCTAACTTGATTAATTAGGATGGTAACAGTCCTTAACAGTATATTCAACAAACAGCCCTGACTTAGTCTCTCCACCCACCTCTCCCTTTCCACGCTACTACCACTAACCCCCACCCCAGACAAATTTTTGCAGCTAGGAGAACAAACAACTCCATTTGCTCTTTTCTTCAACTTAATGGAATCCTTAATTACAGAATATTGTTCTCCTGCTCTTCATTACACTGAAAACTGAAAGTGAGAGAGAGGGAAGGAGGAAGGCAGCGCCGCGCAGGCAGGGTAGCTACAGTCGCCTTGGCGGCTTCTGTCCGCAGCGGACCTAGAGATGAGATGGCACTTTTTGCTTTTCTTTTTTTTTTCCTTAAATAATATTAGCAGCTGTTGAAGAGCAGATAATTAAGGAAACTATAAACTATTGAGTGCTCCAGTTCCCTCACTGGCAGCATTAGCAAACCATGGAAGCTGAAGTCAAGTCATGTGCAAAATCCAAAAGCAGAGGGAGCAACTGCTTGAAAAGAAAAAAACACTCTTAAAATGACCAAACCGGGCAATTTCTAAGAAAACACTTACTATATTAAAACACTTGCCTATCAATAGTATTACATATTTAATAAACTATGATTTTTTAACTTATTTTCTTTATAATTGTAAGAAGCTTAATGTTACAATATAGGCTTTTATTAAGACTACAAGAAACCACATTAAAACCAAGTATTTCAGAAACTTACAAATATAGAAATAATTCTGCTTAAGAAAAAAATTGCTGGGAACAGCATAGTACACGTTACTAACTAAACTTAAAGATAAATTTGCTATGTATTACTGATGCGTGAGTTCTGTGCTGAAGCATTTATCATGCTACAGTGAACCGACTGAATGGCTGAGAGCTTAATTTTCATGATACCATTAATAAAAACAAGTTAAATCTCTACACAGGCCAAATTCTGTCATCAGATGGATGCACATTGCTCCTATAACATCCGGTAGCACCCTTTAGCAATGAACATACAGTGAATGTTCACATACAGAGAGTATATGAAAAATACATTAAGCTGCAAGAAGCGTGCAATCAGAAGCCAGCGTAATCCTCATTTCGATTCCCTGTACATACAAATCATGTGTCAACTTACAGTTAAGGACCACGTCTTTATTTCGGTTCTCATTAAAGGACTGGGTTGCCAGTAGGATAAAACGGGCTTGCAAAGTGAACAAGACCACTGCTGTATTCGCGTGTACTGTAACCACTGGAGACTATACAGTAAAATGAAATAATGAAAATGAAGTGGTAAAGGCAACTAAATCCTGCCCCAGAGAGCTGAAAAGTACTTTTGCCCCTGCTACAGAGACTCTCCTTGCCTCCCTTCTCTGCTCCCTGTGGACAAGTCACTTCAACTTTACTGGAAGGACTCTTAAGCAATGGTCACCAGAGAAATCAGGCTGATTTTGTTGAAATTTGAAGGTCTACCCAGCTGAAGTTTGAGTACATCCAACTGCAAGCTGAAAGCTGTGCTTCGGGCACTGATACATACTCTGAAAATCTGGTCCTTTACACCACAGATTGGGCACCCAAAGTTCTGAATACATTTGATGTTCATTCCTCCATGCCCTGTTTCTCTGAGAAATAAAAATAATTGTCCCCTCACTTTGCGTGGCTCTTAAAAAGATGTTAAGAGCCACTCAGCACTGCAGTGAAGTGTGCCGCAGAAACCCCCTGAGAAAAATAAATAATTCTAGGCAAAGTTGTGGAGAGCGCACGCAGTATGGTAAAGGACACCCACTAAACAATGTCAAGAAACCAGAACAGGCTGCTTTCTCGCCTAGTGAGCACTATCCAACCCGCAGGCTTCCATCTATTGAAGGAAGAAAATGGGATAACATCAGACCAACAATTTGGACCAAACTTCAGCAGGCAGTAATAAATCCAGGATTTTCTCAACTTTCAAGTCCAACTCTGCCATATCAGGACCCCTCTTTTTTTTTTTTTTTTTTTTTAAAGCATTCATCTTTCGGCCCATCCTTCAAAATAGGACTTAAGGGAATGCACAGATTTTGCTGCTCAAACTGCAGGGAACAACCCATAATAACAGTGAATTTCCTCCTTCTCTGCAAGCCACGCATTTTGTCCAGTGTTTGTCAATAGCAGAGGCAAGCAAAAACTTAAGATTTTACACTTTTTTTTTTTTAATCAAATCAATCACTCTCAAATAAAATTGATTTTCCTGTCCAAACTTTCACAGGCCTATCTTCCTCTTCACACATCTTCATGCTATTTCAAGCCTACTTGCCCAACCAAGAGCTTATCCGATGTATTCCCAGTTTGAATATTCTAATTTAGTTAATCCCACTCAATTCTGCTTCTTTGCTTTCACTTTCCTCTGCATCTACCAAGTTCCAGTTCTAGTCTCTTTGCCCACCTATACCCATCTTTTCAATCATAATTCATATCACAAAATGGTTTGGGTTGGAAAGGCCCTTACAGACCGTCTAATTCCAACCCCCCTGCCATGGGCAGGGACACCTCCCACCAGACCAGGTTGCCCAAAGCCCCATCCAGCCTGGCCTTGAACACCTCCAGGGATGGGGCATCCACAGCTTCTCTGGGCAACCTGTGCCAGGGCCTCACCACACCACCCTCTGAGTAAATAATTTATTAATACTTGCTGCTGCTGCTTTTTTTTTTTTTTTTTAAACAGCCATTAATATTTAAAAAAAAGCACACTTAGCTCCTGCTCCATCTAAATTTTAAACAAGTGATTTCCTTTTCTAGGACCTAGCTCTGCAAAACTCTATGACATCCTAGGACAGACACTCATTTGCTGATCAAGGGCCTGAAACTTGTTCCTAAAGCCTAGAATTCTGACAATGAATCTTGCTAAACTTGAACACTTGCAAGGACCTACTGCTAAAAGAACATGCTAAATTTTTTTTCTTAAAGGTTTATAAAATTAGCATTTTGGATGTATTTCTACAGGGGCAGCAAAAGACAACCTACAGAAAAGACAAACAAGGATGAAACAAACTCTTCCTCACAGTCAAGCCATAGCAGCTGTATTTCAGGTATTGCAAGGTCACCTGAACAGCTCTAACACTGCTTTACTGCACTATCATGCAATAAGCAAGTGATTATAATTAAAGCATTTTCATGCTTGTGGCCTACAATTAAGCTGATTTAAATCACTCTGGATTTTCCCCTTTCCCGTTCTTCAAGTGACCACAACTCTGCATAAATGTAGTTGTTTGCTGGTGCTCACTTGGCTGGTTCATGCATCAAGAGGCATGTTTCAACCACAACTTCTGGTTTTGTAACACTTTGGAGTAATTAAAATACAACTGTAGCATACCTTATCCTAAGGAAAAAAAAAACCACAACCATACTGCCCTACTTAACTCCCTGTTAATTGTTTCCGTTTTCTTCTTGTTTCCTTTACCTAATTAAACAGAGCATCAAAAGCAAGACACTCGAAAGTCTCAAAAACCCCTTTGGTAAGTGTTCTGGGATGGTTAGGCTTCTTCTTTAGCCTCCTCTCAGCTACCCATCCATTTTTATAAGTACTTCCAACAACTTCCCCCAACCCTTTCCTGCAGTCCTCTTAGTTCTCTGGCAAACCTTCTTAGACCTGCCTATTCTTTTCAGAAAGACAGCCCTCGTTCTATTTCCCCCCAGCTTTGCCTTTATTTACCTTTCCCACTACAGTCGGACTGCAAAGTTCTCCACTTCTTTAGGAGAGACTGAGTTCTTCGGTAGGTTCTCATACTCAATGCCATATCATTCTCCATGTAAGTAGCAAACATCTTTCGAGGGACAATCTCCATAAATGGCACACTTTCCAGACATAGACCAAAGACTGTGGCAAGAGGCCAGAGGGAGATAGAATTTTTGAAAGACAGATTAAAGATTTTCTATCAATAATTTTTTTCAGGTGGTGTCACTGCTACTTGCTATGAAGACCAGAAAGCACTCAAGAATCTAGGTTGACCTGCCTACCTTTGGTTGAGGTTTGCAGGGTGCTTTGGAGGCCACCTGCTCCAAGCCCTGCCCAAGCAGGGCCACCCAGAGCAGGCTGCCCAGGGCCATGCCCAGGCAGCTTCTGAAGATCTCCAAGGAGGAGACCCCACTGCTCTCTGGGCAGCCTGCGCCAGCGCTCCGTCACCCACACAGCACAGAAGTGCTGCCTGGTGCTCAGAGGGAGCCTCCTGGGCTCCAGTTTGTGCCCAGTGCCTCTTGTCCTGGCACTGGGCACCACTGAAAAGAGCCTGGCTCTGTCCTCCTTACTCCCTCCCTTCAGGTATTTACAGACATTGATGAGATCCCCATGAACCTCCTCTTCTCCAGGCCAAGCTGTTCCAGACCCCTCCTCCTCTCCTCCCAGGAGAGGTGCTCCAGTTCCTTCATCACAGATCTTTCATGTACTGGGAGGGGGGAGCCTAGAACTGGACACAGCACTCCACTGGTGGTCTCACCAATGCTGAGAAGAGGGGAAGGAGTACCTACCTCTCTTGACCTGCTAGCAATACCTTGCCTCGTGCAACCAAGAATACCGCTGGCCTTCGTAGCAACAAGGACACATTGCTGACTCGTGTTCAACGTGGTGTCCACCAGGACACCCAAGTGATGCCAGAAACGATCAACAGCATCTCAAAAGAGGTGTTATGGATTAGTTTAAGATTTAAAAAAAAAAACAAACCACAAAACAAAACACATTTTCCTTAATCTTGAAGAATGCTAATCCATTTTAGCTTAAATTTTCACCTAGAAGTCAGCTTTACCATGCAAAATGGCAGGCCAGACATCTAAATATGGCAATGTTTCAAAGCTTTTTAAAACAAAGTTTTCAAAACTTACACCAATGTAATTCATGGCAAACTTTATTAAAAATTGCTTTGATGTTTGTATGAAAAAAGAAAGGGGAAAAGGACTTGCAGAGAGCAACAACAGAAAGGTGTCTTTTTAAAATTTTATTATTTTTTTTTTCTAGGACATAATAGCAGCCACAGCACCAGTGGCAAAGAAAATACTAAGGACCACGTCAGTACAATCAACTGGCTGCTGTTCTTGCTCAGCCTCAAACTGAAAGGTCCCAGATATATATCCAAACCATCTACACAAATATATAAATATAATAACTCACATCAATGAGTATGGATAGAAAGAGATTAAATAAAACACGTTATTAAAAATATTT
Source organism: Cygnus atratus (assembly GCF_013377495.2). Classification (NCBI taxonomy): domain Eukaryota; kingdom Metazoa; phylum Chordata; class Aves; order Anseriformes; family Anatidae; genus Cygnus; species Cygnus atratus. The sequence goes on from NC_066362.1 coordinate 124,315,554, forward strand.
TCAAATGGACTGATGTAAAGCCAGTCAGTACTACTGCTTTATCACAGGAGGTGGACAGGACCATCTGGAACTGGTTGTATGGCTACTCAGGACAAATAGGGCCATGTTAAGAACAGGAAGAAAGGGCGCACAAAATTGACCTGTTTGCACCCATGGCAGTTTTGCCCAGACAAGTTGTAGAACCTCTCTTTTTTGAAGATATTTCAAATTTCATCTATTGGATCAAAGCAGCTTGATCTGACATCAAGGTTGGATCTGCTTTGAGTGGAACGGCTGGTCCAGATGACATCCAGGGGTTTCTTTAACCTAACTAAAGTAACCAGATTGATTTTACGCTACTAAAGCTCCTGGGTAAGTATAATAAATAAATAAATCAAACTCAAACTCCTTAACTAAAAAAATCTCAGAATTGGAAAGAAATTTTTCTGTTGCTTATACAAAGGTGATCCAACACAGCAAGTAAAATAAATAGAACATTGTAATTGCACAGAATTTATTTTACAAATATATGCATGTAACTATTGGCATAATTTACTAAAAATTGTGTTTAGTAAACCTCATTCAGGAAGGACAAACAGGGCAAAATCAGCAGGTAGAGTATGATCCTTCAAAAATACACTATCGCTTTTTTTTTTTTCTTCTTTTTAAAGTTTACCTGCCAACAAGACCTACAGAGCCTATAAAGTCAAAAAGTCAATACAGAAGTTAGCATGGCCCAGGAGAGCTTTCTAACTACAGCTTCTTGAGAGCTTACTGTCTGATAGAAAAAAATACTGCTATAGTGTCACTGCTTTGAGTTTGTGGTAGACATACATGTTTCTAGGACAAGTATTTTTCGGAAAAGAGAATACTTCATATAAGAAATTGTTTGAAAGAAATTCTGAATTTCATTATGACAGGTAAAGAAAAATTAAATGACTGGAGTAGAAGACTGACTACTTAGCAACTGGTTTTACGACCTGATTTTATATGAGTAAAAGAGCAGTACCAATCAGCTATATTCTTGTTGCTGCAAGACAGTCCTTTTTCATAAGGTAAGGAAAACGACAAGCACATTTTAAGTTGGCGGAATACATAAAATACATGTATAAGAAATGGAGACCAAAAACAGACAGCTATCAACATAAATCTTTTCTGAAGTATAACCCTGATACGAAAAATTAAGCCACCTATTACTAAGAATGTAACATGAAAAAAATCTTTATAGCACAGTAAAATAGAAATTTAACTTTCCCTGTATTTTGGAAGAGTGCAGAAGCAGTCTGGTAGCAAATCAAAAACTACCTCTGGGTTTGTTAGCAATAAAATCCTTGATAGGCCATTAAAACTCAAGAACATTCATTCATACAATGACTACTTGTACTTGATGTATTTAGAGGTAAAAAGATCTGTTGCTTGCTGGACTTCACAGAACAGGAAGCTGCCTCAAAAGACTGAGATTCACCTATCTACAAAAATGCTAATTTTCCTTGAACTGGTTAAACAAGCAAACCAGGATGATCTATACAACTACTTGTATGCATCAGTCTAACATTAACCTGAGGAGAAGAAAAAAAAGAACACAAAAACACAGAAATACTGACAGAAACTTTATGCGATCAAGAATTTAAGGACAGGAATGTAATTAACATCAGTCAATATGTTTTTATATAGGACAATTATCAACCACACATGAAGTTCATTTTTTGATAGGATTACAAGTTTGGTTCAGAAAGGCAGATGTACTATAATTTATCTCTTCAATGGTGTTTGATTTACTTCCAAAGGACACCACAATAGAATTAGCATTGTGTTAATAAAGTACATGTGAAATGGATTAAGAGGTACAAAGTTGAAGCATCTCAGAAAATCAATTGTCCATGAGACACAAAGTGATGACAGTCAAGTAAGCATTTGTCAATATGGGATAGAGGGGGATTCTGGTGATGTATCACAAAGAAAAGGTTACACGCATACTCTTCAACATTTACATGATTAGTGATTAGCAGAAGAGAGAAATCAATTCAGAAAAAATCTAATGATGACAAAAGCAGAACAGTAAATAATGATAAGCACGAGGAAATTGGTTTTGTAAACTGCGCTCATTCAAAACAAAATGCATTTTAGTACAGCCAAACAAAACCTACACACTGGGAACAAAGACTACAGTTCACACCTACAGAACAGGAATACTGTATCCCAGAAATTATCAGCTGAAAAGGAGTCATGGTAGATAAGTAATTCAACATAAGCTCTAAAGGCACACCTCAGACGTAGGGATTCAATAGTGAAGAACTGTGCGTTAGTACTGAGGTGGTTTCCTTCAAAGATATTGGTGAGAGTGATACTGGAGCAGACAGTTCTGGTGACAAGAGTTAAAAGAAGCTGAACAATAACTGGTAAAGAGCCATAAACAAAATTTCAAGGCCTTGAAAAAAAAAAAAAACTTACAACAGCAACAGACCTTAAGAGCACAAACTCTGTTATCCTAAAAGAAGCCTGAGCAGTGACTTGATCAGAATGTATAAGAATATGTACAGGGGAAGAAAAAGGCAGGCAACAGAAGATACTTCCACCTAGAGAAAATAGGAGTAATACAGGCTGGTGGATGGAAAAACTTGGTGGATTGAAAACTGGCTCAGCAGCCAGGCCCAGAGGGTAGTGATCAGTGCTGCAAAGTCTAGCTGCATGCCGGTAACTAGCAGTGTACTCCAGGGGTCAATACTAAAGGTAAAAAAAGGAACAAAGTGGGAAGTGATAAAATCCATCTGCTGAAGTAGAATAGCAGTATCATTTCCATCAGACTTGCTAATCTAACAAGGATGACTAAGACAGGATTTTGGGGGGACAGTAACCAAAGCCTGAAAAGAAGTCACAGCACAAGGAGCCACGAGAAAACATCCAGTTGACAGCATGAAGGCAAAGCTCTCTCATTCCCCTCAAAGGCAGCACAACTGAGAGGCATCTTAAATGCCTCTACCCAAAGCCATGAAGCACAGGGAACAAGCAGAAGGAATTAGAAGTCCACGCAGTCAGAGAACTGACTTCACATGGACTGCGGAGATACGGCGTGTGGGACAGCACAGAATGGAGTGCTGTGAAGGACAGCTATAGCATCTTCAAGTAGGCCAGGCCAAGGATGGGAAGAAGAGGGAGTTGCAGTCTTTGTAAAGGAACACCCTGAATGCCTTAAGCTTTTCTTTGGAGTGGGTTACAAGCCAGTCAACAGCTTGTGGGTAGAAGAAGAGGAGTAGGGTCAAAGAGGACACTGAGGTGGACATCTGCTACAGTCCCCCTCATCAGAAATTGGAAAAAGATAAAAAAAATTCATTATATACCTAGGATATCCCACAATCAGAGCCCTTAGCTCTCACAGGAGATTTCAAACATGTTGGAAGGGACAAGTGGTATGCTACAAGCAATCCCAGAGATTTCTGGAATGTTTTGAGAACAGTTTCTTCATGGGTGAATAAGAAACTGAATAGAGGAGACACTCAGCTGGAGTTACTCATTGAAACATGAAGAACTGATAAGGCATGTGAACATCAATGGCATCGTTAGCTCAAATGAGTTTTAGATGGTGGAGTTTAAGGTCCTGAAAGAAGTACACAAGAGAAATTAGAATTCTGGACTGCAAGAGAAGGGATTTCAGCTTCTTCAGGGATCTGCTTGGAAGGATCTCATGAGAGGCTGCTCTGAAAGAGCAAGAGAACCCAGAAACCCTGGTACATCTTCAAGGACAACCTCTCCAGAACAAGGAAGAGTTCACTCCAGTGCACAGCAAGTCAAGCAGAAAAAACAGTATGGATGAACAAGTGCTCCCTGAGCTCAAATGTGAAAAGGAAGTACATGGAAAGTAGAAGCAAGGATGGGCTTCTCAGAATGAATACAGAGACACTGCTTGAGCATGCAGAGACAGAATTAGGAAAAGCCAAAGTTCACCTGAAGTTAACATCAACAAAGCATTTGAAGGGCTTCTTCAACAAAAGCTGTGAAAGAAAAGCCAATAAAATTATGGGTCTGCTGTTCCATGGCACAAGGAACATAGAGGCAAAGAGCACAGAAATGGTTGAAGGACTTGAGGCCTTCTTTGCCTTGCTATTTACCAACAAGGTTTCATCTCAGGCTTCCCAGATCCCTATACATAGTGGCAGAGCCTGGAGGACATCAGAAGAATAAGGCAAGAAGCACACCTGCACATTGGAAACATTCAAGTCCATGGGACAAGATTGTATTTGAGAGTGCTAAGGGAGCTGGTCAATGCCTTTCCAAAGTTACTTTATCATCTTCAAGAGGTCAAGGAATCAGGCAAGGCTCCTGGTGACTGGAAGGTGAATGTCACACTTTTTCAGAGAAGACAAAAAGGTGGATTTGGGGAAATAAAAGTGGATTAACCTCACCTTGGGCCCCTGGAAGCCAAGTCCAAGCAACCTGAAGAACAAAAACATTACTGAGAACAGCCAGTATGGATTTTTGAACAGCAAATTATGCTCATCAACCTGATTGATTCCTGTATCTGCAGATGAGTGGATTCCTATTACCTTGACTTTAACATAGTTTTTTGGTCTCCCATGATATCCTTGTACCTAAGTCATATATACTGTTTTATACACAGCTTACAAAATGGATCTAAAACTAGCAGGACCACTGTTCTTCATGGACTATGATCGCTGGTGTGAAGTTCCATTAGAAGACAGTTACAAGTGACACTTTTTAGCAGTTGAAGCTGGGGCCAATTTTCATCTGCATCAGCAGTAAGATGGAACACACCCTCAGCAAGTTGAGCAACAAAACATCAGCCTGGGGCTAGCATTTGACACATTCAAAGCCAGTTCCTCACTCACAGGGACCTTGACAAGCTCAAGAAATGGGCTGACAGGAACCTCATGAATTTCAAGAATGCCGAAGTCCAGAATCTGGGATGAATAACTGCATGCAGCATTACTGGGGACTGATGAATTGGGCACTGACAAGACGTCTTCCACTACCTAACAGAAGAAAAAACAGAGCCAGACTATTCTCAGGGATACACACTCAGACAAAAACAGGCAACAGATACGGGCTGCAACAAAGGAAATTATGATAGGTATTAGGCATTTTGTCTGTTTGTTCAGTTAAACCATCAGGGTGGTCCAGCCATTAGAACAGCTGTGGAACCTCCATCCATGGAGATACTCAAGTACAGAGATACTAAAAACACGGCCGAACAAGGTGCAAAGAAATTTTTAGGCTGGATTTAACTTCAAAGATAGTCCTCCTTGAAGTAAGTAACTGGTCCAGGCAACCACCTGAGGCCCCTTTCACCCTTTTTTGATTTTATCATAATTTGTTTGGCAACTATTGTAGACATAGAGAAGATGCAAGCCATGATTTTTTTCTTCGATACAAACTAAACTAGACATTAAAAAGAATGAATGGGTAACCGTGTTGGTTAGCTGAGATTGGTATCAGCAAAAAGAAAAAAGCAAAACAAGGAAATTCCCAATGTTTGTCCAACTCTTCACAGCCTCCAAAATTGACTGTAATTCTTTCAGATGTACTCAAAGGTATTGGATGTTTGTTGCTTGTATTAAATTAAATTATTAAAAAAGTCAGCGTTGATGAATGCCCAGTAACCAGCTGCAGGACAGCACTATATATATATATATATACACACACACTCTCTCTCTCTCTATATATATATATACACACACAACACTGCTCAAAAAACTGTATCCAGTCCTAGGAATAGCGTCCACCTTTTTGAGATAATAACTTCCATGTCACAGAGAGGAATTGAACTGAGTTAATGCATGGCGCACTGAATGTTGGCAGAACTATTTCAGAGAGAAACAATTAATAAAATCAAAATAGTACACAGGCATCAGATATATGGGCTGGGGGAAACAGAAACAAAACATTAAGGCTCCATATGACAACTGTATAATGGCTTAGGCGAGATGTTAACTTATTAAAACATCACCCAATTCCTCAGAGGCACATTTCGTTAGAGTAGGGTGAATGAAACGTTCAGGAAGGATAAAAACAAAACCACCCAACCAAAACCACCCAACCAAAGAACCTCCGTCTCTAGATTACCTCTTCTTTCCCTCTCCTGTCCCACCCCATATTATCAGCCGCAAGCCCTTCAGGCTGGTCACCATGATTTTGTCTCATGTAAAGCAGTGGAACACATGAAACATTTTGGTAGAATATCTTTTCTCGTTCTGCATGACCAGAAATACTTCAGATCAAAGTCCACCTTAAGTCAATACTGTTGCATAAGTATTGCAGGGAAAGACTGCCATACCATTCATCTATACCAATACATGACTCAATGAAGAAAATTCTCTTTATAAAGAGCAATCTAAATCAAAAAATGAAAGAGTAATCTAAATCAAAATGAAAACATCTGCAACAATCCCTCTTACCATCCTTTTTTTTAATAGAATAATTTGCTTTGACTTAGTATTAGTTACCTCTGATCTTTATGAATTAAATCTTTTTCTCCCCTCAAACACCTATCTTAAACTAGACATGTCTACTCTAGGCCAGGAACTTGCATCATATGACAGTACTCTTAATAATGTAAGAGTGTTTTGATGTTTGTTTTTTTCTTTTAAATTAGCCTTGGCACAACTCAGGCATTGTTAATTTATTAAGGCTTAAGAGCAATAGAGACAAATGAGAAAGGTCAGTGGATAGGAAAGGTGGGCAAGAAAATTAAAAGAAAAGGCTAGGAACAGCTCAGATTATTTAGTTGACATTTTCAGGGAAAAAAATAATTTTCCAATCGTTTCCCTGATACCATCAAGCACGTAAGTGAAATTGAAGTCAGATTGCATGCCACATGAAAAGAAAGTATTTGAATGTTTAAGTTGATAATGCAACAGTTTTGTTTTCTTTATTTCCTCTTTTTTTTTTTTTAAATGGAATAATGAGCATACACACAGATCCTGTGCTGGCACGGGCACTCAGGAAGCCTGTGGCTTCTGTATGCTATGTTTTAGAAACATTTTTTAAAAAATATACTAACTTAATACACTCCCTCAGTTACTATGGTAATAAGCACTTTGTAGAAGTATAAAGATATCTAAAAGGTGTTTTTAATTCATATTGATATCAACCTATTCTCCCATGTTATAAAACACATGAGATAAACTGAAGAAATAAGCCAAAAATCTACTACTGAACATGACTTCTTAGAAGAGACTTTTTGGAGACTAATGCCAAATAATTTTCTATTTTGCTGTGAAGTTATTGATTTCTAAGGCAGAAACTTCACATAAACCATGTCTGAAAAACACTACTCTGAGCAGACAACATATCCAAATATTGTGGAACTACTACAAGTAGCAGATGTTTATAAAGTCTGTATTATAAAAATACTAGTCTGTATTACAAAGATCTTGGTATAATTGACAAACAACAGTTCAAAAGTTCCCTGAGAGTGGTACCTAATGACAACACACAAACCAATAAACCTTAGTTATGAAATAAAGAAAAAAATATATTTTGAGAGGAAGAGACACCAGAAAATGGAAAACATGGATGTTTCAACCTTCAGACTAGCCCTGCAAAGGGATCTGCTGGCCTCAGTATTCCTGAGAACTGCAGTGAATTCAATGGCAAGCTCTCTCCCTGTGCTAGTGGATGCCATTTGTGGACTAGCCCTTAATTTGCCACCAAGATAAGTTTACCCAGTTTTCATTTCCTGCCTGTGGACGCAGAGCTTTGTGTTGTTGGTTTTTTTTTATTATTATTATATATATAAGCTAGAAATCATAATGCATTTATTCTACAACTCTATCGACTATTTTAAAACAGCAGCAAAATACAGAAAGCAGAGCCCAATTTATAGAAACTTTGAATGCTTCTTCAGAGAAGATGGCATACTCCTTAGTTTTACCAGACTCTTTAGTCGTATACTGAACTATTCAATTTTCCTCTTTTATACCCCATTTTAAAAGATTAAAACTGCACTATACGGTTTCTTAATGAAATAAGTTCATCTCTCTCCCTTTATCTGCATGAAGAAAATATTCCAGACCAAAATTGCAAGAAGACAAAATTTTAATATGCAGTTTGGTAAAGTTCGAGTCAGTCTTTGAACAACACGTTTATCTATCCAGTAAAGCTTGCGTTAATGCGATGTAAGAGTTTGGCAAATTCAACTCTAATGGAGCATAAAAGTGCTTTTGCTTGAAAGTGAGATCATTTTTAAAAATTCAAAGCATGATCACTTTTTCCTTTTTTTGCAGGAACAATCTGATACAAGCAGCAAAGCTTAAATAAACTAGAAACATTTCAAATGATCCATAAAGGATTAATAAGCACTGCAGGAAGTCCTATAGGCTCAGCGTATACATTTTCCATCTTTTTCTCCTGCGACAGGCATGACATGAAATTCTAAACAGAACTCAAGTTTCAAAGTCACTGAATGTTAAGGTCTGCAGCTTTGATACTGGGGTAGAGTGGGGTCACCATCTTGGAATACTTAATTTAAACAGATAACAAAATATTGATTTTATTAGCATAATAAAGCCCCCAAATTATGGCCCTTCACAAAAATTTTTTCTAGTCACAAATAGACAAATGGACAAAAGCAAGCCAAAAGGGGTAGTAGTAAGCTACAGGCCACTAACATAACAAGAACAAAATGACAGCTATTATTTTGGCAGAGATAATCTATGCTGAAACACAAAACACACACGCACACAATTTCTTTCAATACAATTTTCTTGTCTTCCCACTGACTTCTATGATTACCACAGAAAGCAGGGTTCTAAACACATTTCTCAATTGAATCTTCAATCAATAACAGTAAAAATTTGAGAAGGGAGATATGGGAAAATGCATTATAGCATTAGTAAGTGTTTGCAAAACAGACTGAACTTATCAATATGCATAAATGTTGAAAGGGAATAAAAATGAAAAAAAAATCAGTAACAACAGACTTTCTACCTTTACTTGACCAAACTAAGTCAACAAAATTCACCCAAACTCCAAAATCCAAACGGCAGCAGAAATTGCTTAGACCAGGCCTGGTCCAAGCAATCCAATAATGTAGGTCCAATTCTTTTCTTGTTGTAAAAAATAAAGTTGTAAAAATAAAGAACAATTCTGAATTACTGAATGGCCTTTGGGATATGTGAACATTCAAAGGTATTTTGCAAATAATGACGAGAGTGATCATTTAAAAACATATATATATATATAAAGCAACAAAATTAAGCTAAATGGAGAGTACCTACTAATACTAGTTTCACTTTATGAAAGAGAAATATTAGAAAAGTAAGAATTAGATGTCTGCAAAAACCCAAAACAATAAAACTTCTGTGATCTCAGACCAAGGTCAACTTGACCCAAACAAGCTCAATTTGCTAGCAAGAATCCAGACTGGCTTCACCACTGACATAGGAGAGAAGACAAATAATTCATACTGGAATTGAGAGCTCCTCTTGTTAGAGGACGAAAAAGTTTAGGCTCTGCTAAGCTTGTCAGGCTTTTTACCACCCAGGCTTTCTGTTAAGAGCCAAGAACTTCAACAGGGGAAACTGTTTAGGTGGCAGTTATACACAAATTGGAGAAGTTCTTACAAGAGTGGGAAACAAGAAATTCCAAAATGTAATAGACAAATTCCAAGTTATAAAAGAGCATAAATATAAAACCAGCAAGGATAATATTGGCCATATTGGGTAGGGAGGGAGGGAGGGAGGGAGAGAGGAGGGATGTGAGAATGATAAATGTTAGCTCACAGTGAGAGACTGAAGCTGAAAGGCAAAAATTATGCTAAAATAATACACTAATCAAAAGGAAAACTGAATGAGAAGAAAGAAGCAGAAAAAAACGAACAAAGGACTAGAAGTAATCATTTCTCTGTATAAAGCCAGCGGAGAGACCTTGCTTGAAATGCTATCTACAATCTTGGGTACATCACTAAAAACAGATAAAAGAAACCAATGCAAAGAACAGGAACAAAAAATGCTCTATAAATACAAAAAAAAAAGTATGCTACAATAATTTTTCCAGTGGTTACAAACACACCAGATATAGTGAAATACCATCACTGTCTACTAATATTTGAAAATAAAGAAGAGCAGCCTCAGAAGGAGCAAAAGCATGTTACAAAAAGTAGATATATGTATCAAAATACGTAAGTTTTGAGTAGCTGAAAGTAAGATTTTTATTAAAAATTCTCAGGCTTAGCAGAATCTGATCTATGTTCAATAGAGTAGCTGTAATAAGTTTAAATATAATCATCTGCAGTATTGGGAACAATCCTAGTTCTTTACGGAAGTAGGAAAAGGAAATACTACACTTGAATATCGAGAACGCAGATGAAAAGGACTTTGGTATATAGCTGCAGCCTTTGCATACCCAGCAAAACCACAGTTCGCATCAATTTCGGTGCCCACTGATGCTTAGCTCTGCCACCAGTATCATGGCAAAACAGAAATAAAAGGAGTGCAAAAGACAGTCGAGGAAAACAGAAGTTGAAAAGAGAAAGCCTAGAAATGCAGACAATGAGGTATACAGATAAACTTGTTGTTTTGTTTACCCTTCTTTGCAATTCAAAATAGAATTTCAGTGAAGCTGAAAAGATGACAAAAATCACAGCAGTGAACAGAAACATCTTGAATGCTATAAAATAGCCCTTGGATCTGCTTACCACTAAGTGTCATTCAGAAGCTCCATCTGCAGAAGACTTGGGCATTCATACAGGTGAAAATACTCCTGTTTTATCCAAAAAGTTAGCCACTACCTAGGAACTTGCATCTCCTGCAGAAAATTCTGTTAAATAAAAGTCTTTGATGGAGTTCGTTGAATCATTAAGGATCCAGCTGATGTCAGATCATAATGATGCAAATCTCTTTCTTAAATAGAACTTGTTTTTTTCATAGGTTAATACTTAATCAGTCTATATTTTGAGGGGGGCAATGCGCTAACAAACATTTGAACATTTTTCTCAATATGTAAATATTTAAAAAGTATTTAAATAATATTAATAATAATATATAAATATATAATAAAAATAAATAATATATAATAAATAATATAATAATATTATAATAAAATAAATAAATAATAAAATAAATATGATAATAAAATAAATAATATTTAAAATATTTAAAAATATTTAAATATTTAAAAAGAGTATTTGTTTCCTCATGAGGTTTAAATCTGTTCTTTTTCAGAACGTGTTCTTTATGATTCAAGCAGTGCTACAGAAAGTGGTACTGCTGACAGAGAATGAGGGGTGCACAGTTTGCAATGGGAGAGCACTGTGCTTGAAAGCAGAGAACAAGTGCGGGCAAAACTATTGTATGGATTACAGATAGGTTTTCCTACATGCAACCTCCCTTACCATTCCTATCCAAGTTAACTGTTCATAAAACTTTACAACCCAGTATAAAATTAATATACATACACAGCAAAGCAAGTCAATTTGTGTTTGCCAATTTTAATTTTATGAAATAATGGCACCTTGTATTTCCCACTTCAACCTTGTTTCTCTCCTTTCCTGTAAATTCCTGTCTTAAAGCGACAACTTAAATATGTCCAGTGGAAGAAAGGAGACAAGGGGAGAGAAGCAGATAAGTTTAAAAAGTAAGTGGATGACGAGGAAGTGAAGGGCAACAATGAAGGTATGACAGACCGAGCAATTAAAAAAAAAAAGTTTCAAAGGGTAACTATGAAAAAGAAATGACTTGTTGATCACGTAGGACAAGAGGCTGTAGGATTTTCTATGCTCCTTGTATTAACTGAAGAGGAAAAATGTTATCAGTTAATAAATCTATTCACAATATTTTTACTGTAAACTTTAAAAGCATGTTCAACAGTTCTGTTGTGTTTTTTTTTTTTTTTTTTTTTTTTTTTTAGAACAGTAGCAAAGATGCATGTTATCCTTCCCACTACTCAGAAGTAACTAATAAACAATTACGGAGGTGGGGTAGAAGAAAAATGAGAGAAAATGTATTTTGTTTTTTCTAATAGCTGATCAATTTGGCTGTTTAATATAACTGAAAAGGCAAAAATGTTAGGTGTTGAGAGCAGAAACGTGTTTTCCCAAAGGAGTTATTAACAATTAATAATCATTACACAGTGCCTTGTTTACCTGACCTTGTGTAAATTTAGCAGCCTTGTAATTAGACTCGTATTTTGCACATTTGTATATTTCCATGCATAGGATTTGACTCACTCATTCATCCATTAAACTTTGCTTGACAGACATAGATGGATAATCAGGGTACAATTTGTATTTACTGGATTACAGAAAATTGCCCAAACTGTTAAGTTCAAGGAAAGCACGTTCTTATCTTTCTCTTATGAAAGATTTAAACGCAATTAAACATCAGAGGATGGCCCCAAGGCTCTCTGAAGAAGTAGCAGAGCTTTTATAAACTGATAGGACTAACACAACTTTGCACTATAATGAAAAGAAATAAGGACTACATTCTCCTTTAGGCAACACAACAAAATAATTCCTCAGTAAGACACGTTTTCCATAAATACTAACATCTGAGTGTTAAGCACAGCCTCATAGAAGAAGACAAATTTACATTAAAAGCTTTACACTAAAAGAGGACACGTTAGAGAGAGGACAGGTTAGAGATTAGATATAAGGAGAAAATCTTTACTCAGAGGGTTGGTGAGACACTGGCACAGGCTGCCCAGAGAAGCTGTGGATGCCCCATCCCTGGAGGTGCTCAAGGCCAGGCTGGATGGGGCTTTGGGCAACCTGGTCTGGTGGGAGGTGTCCCTGCCATGGCAGGGGGTTGGGACCGGGTGGTCTTTAAGGTCTCTTTGAACCCAAACCATTCTGTGATTCTCTGATTTTCCTTCCCCAATGCAAGAACAAGTCTTTGTACAGTGGAAATTAGGCGAGATTTTCTCTCACTTAGCCACTTTCCAGTAACTTCCTAACTTTCCAAGCAGGTGGAGGAATTATTCACCTGCTTTTCTGATGAGAAAAAGAGAGTCTTAAAATTCAAATGTTTGTAAGCATTATCCATAACAATGAAATAGTATTTCTAGATTTCATTAAATGTTCAAGAACACAGTTGATTAGGCATTTCAGATTAGTCCCAAACTAACACTGTTCTCTTAAAAAAAAAAAATAAATCAAAAAAATACAGCACTGTCCCTCTTCAGGCTCTCTCTCACCCAATAAACACACTTGTGTTTGGTGCTTTTTTTTCCCCTCACAAAAACAACCCCAATAGAAGCCAAAAAGGCTTAGTACCTGGATAACACCTCTACTGCATTGTGATTTTGGTGCCTAAGAAAGTTCCTCTGCTCAGTCAGTACAGAACGCTAATCTCTTCCTATACTGCATGAGGAAATCCACAGGCAGTTTTGCTCCCATTTGAAAAATATGAAACTTTTCTCTGTGGAGGAGTTTTTGTATTATTCCAGGTGCTATCTATTTTCATTCAGGTAAGTGATGGAGATAGTTGAAGATTAATAACAGCAACTGAAATCATATTCTACGCCATCATCTAGATTTTGTAAATGTCAAAAGTTACAGGAACTGCTTAAACATAGATGGATGGACATTAAGCCTTCATACTTCCAGCATCAAGACTAGATTCTTGTAGCACTTCCTATAGTAGATTTGTTCCTCAGTTTTTGTCAGACAATCTTCAAATGCAAGGGGAAAACTGAGGCACACTGAAGTTTATAATGTTTCTAAAAACTAGAAATGTCATTTACCAAACATCTACCCCATCACATTCTGGTAAGCAAAACAATGAGATCCAGCATATCAGTTCGAAAGTTGAAGGGGTTAAGTTATTTTGCATAACCATGGTACTGCCCTAAGAGTTCCAAAACACATAAGAGAAATAAAAAAAAAACTCCTTTGTTAATATAGTTATTTAAACACAACTAGAACGTCCTAAAAACAGCTATGAAGTCTGCTAGAAAAAAAATAATCTGAAGTATCATAGTGTGAGAACTCCATCTTGCTTTTTGTCTTTCGCTACTGTAAGGATGTCATTCTGCCTCTGTTTTTGACTGAAGATCTTTCCTATTTTAACAGGGTTTCTAAAAGCTTGCTAGCACTATATCATATCTGATGCCTTCCACACAGTTTAGTGTCTTACCACTAATGGATAAAAAAACAAGCAAAAAATTTCTTAACTAAAGAGTTACCTGCAATTAAGATGATAGGGGAGGAAGGAAGTGAAAAAAGTCTGTCTAGATGCCTTTCTTCTGAAAAAATAACTCACCTATAATTTATAAGAGATGGAGTCAGTGGCTATGGTGCTGGCATATCCCTAGCCTTGGTTATGATACTAGTCATGGTTATGACACTGGCTCCTCTCCTGTGAAGATCTGTGTCTAGAAAGAAAGGCACTAATTTAATTTACATAGAAATTAAATGTGCTTCTCACTATGAAAGCTTGTAATCGTTCCTAGATCATTTTCCTTATTGTCACCACAATCTCAGATGCTCCTTAAATAAGTATTTGTTACTCAGGGTTTTCCTGAATGACACCTGATTACTGAATGGCATCTTGCCACTAGCTTCGTGAAGCCTTTCACAAATGGACTCAACAGAAAATGTCAAAAATATAATGTTGGGGTAATACCTGACCATTTCTTGGCAGATTCTATTTTATATAAATATAATTATTTATTTTATTAATTTTAAGTCCTTACAATGCATGACTTGTTCTTGTTTGGAAGCCTCCAGAGACAGGCAGATCATATAGAATTTTTATGAATTCTCTATAAGACATCTCAGTCTCTTTCACTTGATGGGTTGGGGAGGGAGCAGCAGCATTTGATATTAAAACTACCTTATGTTTAATCAACCAGGAAACTCTCTCAAGAACCATATTGCAATTTAGTTTACTCCATTATTGCTACTTCATTGATTGTGTTAAAAACAAAAAAATAAAAAAAACTAACAAGGTGGTCCCAAAAAGCTGCCCCATTAAAGGAACAAGAGAATATAAATACTGATCCCTTGTTGCAAGAAGAAAGAGGTAGAAAGCAGTAGGAGGGAGGGAGAATTTGATTAATTGCTTCCTTCAAAAAACACACAAATAAAGAATTGTGTGAAAAAGCATCTCAACACTGCATGACCTACTGGAAGACAATCTAGCGTCTAAATAGCCATATTAATCTTATTGCCTTTATTCATACTCATACAAATATATAAATGGACGCATACATAGAAAGAGAAATTCCACCATACAAAAATATGAATGGGTAGCTTGGTATCTGCTAGTTCCATTGCAAGACCATCCAGCATGAATTGCTTTAATATGAGAAAAAAATACGCATTATCCAGTAACAATTATTACAAGAATTACAACGTTCTTGGAAAAATATAGTGTGATTTTCTGCAACAGAATCCAGTATAACCCATTTTGCTTCTTTGTATTTTTGAGGGGTGAGAGGGTTCTCTGTTTTTTAAACAATTCTGCTCCTTTGTAGTATAGATGAATGTTGCTTTGGATATTAAATTGAGAATTTATCTTAAATGGAAACAAACAACTTCGCTAAAAATTAGACATTTATGACTTGCAAATTACAGATACTAATTATTTTCAGTATATACAATTATGATATTCTCAAGAGGTATTAATTTTGGGACAGATGTGCTTTCATCATGTAATTTGGAAATTAAGTTACACTCTCACGTATGGAAGCTCAGAAGTCTGAATTTGTGTAAAGATAGGATTGATAGAGAGGAATTTTGTCTTGCTAATTTTCTCTCTCTCTGATGAGAGTGTGGCCAGCAATCCTCACAGCTGGGTTGCCTTGCACTCAAAGGAATGGGGGCTGACTGCAGAGTTGATGAGGATACACTTCCACTTGACTCCACCTCCTATTTTGTCCTTTCAGATAATTCTAAATCCAGTAACTTCTAAATATTTAAACAATCATTAAGACATACCAACTGTAAAATATGCACAATGATAAATCCTTCACATCCTTGACAGAGAGCAGAAATAAGTGTTGCTAATGCAAATAATCTGAAAAAAAAAAAGATATTTAAAATATACATAATCTAAACTGAAGACATTAGTATAGAAATTTCCATCAAATGGGGGGGAAAATGAAGAATATTGCTATGTTGACTATAATTTCATTAGGAAAGGAAAGCTAGTTATTACAAAAATTTTCTCTTCTACACATGTATTTCTATAATCTTCAAAGACAGGTGAGACAAGTGATAAAGGAAAAAACCTAAGAAAAAACACAAATTAGATAAATCTCTTGGATGATATTGCTGTTGAGTGTGACAGTTAATTAAAGAAACCGGTTTGGGAGTTCATACTTCCTTGTTTTCCACATTTGACCTGTAGCCACCAATACAGAAAAGAAAAAGACAAAACAAAGAAAGTAATGTTTTCTGGTCCAGAAAAAAAAAATCTTCAAACATCAACACCTTGTTTACACCATTCTATAGGAGGTTCGAGATAAAGATTCAAGACATTCAGAATATGTGCCAGAGTTCTAAAACCTTTTTTATTTATTTATTTTTGGATGGAATGAGTTCAGTCACTGCATAAACATTTTTTATCTGGAGATCTGATAGTCACATGGATCTGATTCCTCTCTTGTAGATGTCCCTTAAAAAGTAATGATTTTGTTCATAAGAAAAGGAAAACATCTACTTTTCAAATTTTGCAAAGTCTTTCTTTTTATTTAGAAACCTAGCATACCTTTGGAAAACCTCAGAAATGTTTTTCTACGTTTGTGGATTCAAAACCTAACACAATCACTAGGCTGCAGATACTTGGATAGCTGAAAATCTTCAGACGAAAGAAAACGAAAAAGACAATAGTCTTTGTCATTTAGCTGCTGTAACAGTTTTAGCAGGACTGCACAGCTTTTTTCTTTTTTTTTTTTCCTACTATAGGATGCTGCAGCTGTGGACAGACTGAAGAGACAATCTTCCACGCGGCATGAAAAGAGGGAGGGGAGGTTCATCTTTAGCAATAAAAGGGCCTTTAAGCCAGTATGCCATCATAGAATGCATAGAACTAAAGCACAGGCAAAGTTGCCAACTCTCCAGGCTCAGTTTACAAAAAGACAGTACAAAAACATGCTCACATGAATAAAAATAGAGTAATTAATGTTTACAGTTCAGTAAGAAAGTAGTGGTAAAGTCCATCAGTAGATGCCATTTAATGAAAATGATCTGAACACATCTAGCCAGCCTGACTGCTGAGCTTCAAGGATACTTAAATACCTATATGCCGGATGCTACGTATGGACCAATGCCTGTTTCGTACAGCTTGACTATCTGACTACAACTTGGAATAAGGTTTTGCACTCAAATCATTCCATCTCCCAAAGTAGACATCGAAAGCACTTATTTTCTTAATGCTTGGGGATTAAAATAATTAAAAAATCCTTTGTATGTATCCACTGAAGGATATTCCGACACTGCAAAAATTGGAGACTGTAGCACTTACAAGACCTTGACTTCTGAGCAAGGCACTGTGAAGCAAATGCAAAACCCTTTCATGAAGCCATTTTGACATTTCTTCCTGCAGATGGGAATATTCTCATTTAAAATGCAGTAGCATCTCTCTTTCATCTCAGATGACCCAAAACTTCATTGGCTCTTAAGCATCTCTCTCAAAACGCAGAGAAGTGCAGGTTTCATGGGGCAAGAGAAGCAACAAATGCCACTGTACAAGGCACACTGGCATCTCCTACGCCAAAAGAACTGTTATAGACAACTTGTTGCACTATCTCAGGTTTCTCTTGGCTGCTGTAAAAGAAAAATGATTAAATCCCTAGAAATCTCATTCAGGAAAGGGGTTGCCTTCCCCATCCCAAAGTACGTGAATGAAAGCGCAGACAGAGGGGTTTAAGCTCAGCAGCGCTGCTCTTCCTCGTTGCTCTGAAGTTGGTTCACATATGACTCACTTCCAGAACCAAGCTAAGAAGTCTGAACTACCCACTTGATCTCTTCAATCCTTGAATGCCTACACATTCATCCAGTTTCTCTTAAGCACCAAATACTAAATAGTACCAAGCACTAAATAGTTTCAACTTCATTTAAATAGCCAAGCTTTTGAAATAGCCCTCAAACTACACAGCTTGTATGTGATGAGATTTCAAATACTGGCATCACTTCCGCTGAGGAACACCTTGTTTAATTAAGATTAATTTACCAAGAAGTAGAGCTGTGACTAAAAGTTACTGGAAATATTTTCTGACAAATTTAACTGCTTTAAACCATAAGATTGAAATAACTCCATCAGCTAAGAGTGAAAAAAATAAATACCTACAAGACCCATCCCCACAACGCCAAAGAAAAGCATGCTGAAGAAAACACAGCTGAAACTTCTGATGTACGTGCCTTCTGCTACCTCCTATCTCCATTATTTTGTTACTCAATAATTTTCAAGGATATGGACTATGAAAGACAGCAACAACAACAAAATGTTTACAGAAGAAGGTATACTCTGCAACAAAAATAGTTTAGTTTCCCAAATACTAAAAAATATTTTAATCTTTCGTTTAAAATTGAAGGCAGGTTCATAATAAAGACAGATACTTTAGGACAGGCAACTTAGATTTCATACAATTATTAGAAAACTGTCCATATTTTGTTCTTTTCATATGTCACTCAACTCTGAATTTCCACGGACAGACCCACTTCAGTTTTACTTTTTAAACAACAGGTTAAATAAAAGAAATTTTCTAAAATCAGTGTTGGACTACAGATTTCTGTATTATCAGTAACTCCTAAGACAACATTTCTGATTACCACAACATTTTTAGGTCACACATGTCAAATAAACTTGTCCTTGCAAAAAGAACCATGTCCAGTGAAAACACAGTCTCTTCAGCTTCGGATTTTAGCTTTGTTTCTCTGGAAAGATGCAAGATGCTTGAGCACCGTAAGAACTGCCAATTAAGCATATATCAACCAGCATCACATACTCAAGATCAACAGACAATCCTTTTTGTTACCTCCCAGCAAGCTGGCTATAGCGCACTCTCTAGTAACAAAAGTTCACGTGTAGTAATACAGACTTAATCTCTTCTTTGATATTCGTTGTCCCAAGTTCATATAATGTATTAACTGTATCAAAACTACACAAGAACTGATGGTTTTAAGACTTACTTTAAGCCTTATTTATATTTAGCTGGACTTCCATTTATTGTAACGTCTCTAATTTGAAACTAGTAGGACGTTTCTCCATCCAAAACTGCATACAAATTTAAATTAAAAGAAACAAAAATCTGAACAGATTGAAAATGGCCATCTCTAAAACTACTGTCAAAAGGAGAAAGAATAACACTGATCTTTACAAGACCAGTGACTTGTCATGAATCCTCTTTTGATCCATGATTTCTTGTTAGGGTAGTCTCAGAAGAAGTGAATCCTAGAATCTATGTAGCGTCCTAACATTTCTGTCAATCCAAGGTGTTTAAAGAAGGGCTTAATCTCTCGCTCGTAAAGTAGTTTGCCCAGGCACTATTCCGAATGTAATTCTGGCAGACCTCTCAATAGGCTACACGGATTCTCCCAACATTTTAAGTTCTGGGTTACAGAATCTCATAACAAATATTGCTGTTGGCAGACCAAAGCTACGCTACTTTGCATCCAGTTTAAAGCTAGAACACACAGTTGCAACCATAACTCTGTATTACAGCACAATCAAGTGCTACCAAAATTCATCATTGTTTCTACTGGAGTAACAGATCAGTTCCAACAGAGTACCTTCAGAGACAGAGCATTCTGTAATCCTTTGAAAACAGAAGCATCTTGTTATTAGAGAAGTGATTCAATCACCTAGGTAAACATTACACACTTGGTGGCAATCATAACCATGACCATATTTACCTGTGGGCACATTTCCTGTAACGTGATCTTCAAATTACCACCATTTATAAGCCTAAACAGATAAATTATTGTGATAATAAACCCCTACATTCCTATGATCTACCTACAGAGGAAATTACAAAGTTGGTTTTACTCTATTGAGGCAATCTGCATTTCTTAGAACCTCTTCCATGCTGGGGCTAACCCAGGGAGCATTTTCTACAGTTAGCTGAGACATATATCTAGAATCATTAAGAGTCCTCTCTGGCAAGGTACCTGACTTGAGACTAAGCACTAGAAAGAATCAACAGCAAACAGGTACTGCTCCTTGGCTCTTGTTCACTCGTTCACAGTGGCTGAAATCCTGAGTGCACAGAGTTGCACTCAGTTTCACTCAGCCATCAGAGAGATGGATGCATGTCCATCATGGCTAGTAAAATCCAATGAAGAGAGTTAAACCTCTTGTAAAGGTATATCGATCATTACTTTGAAACACTTCACTAAAAATCATATTGATGCTGCAAGTCTAAAACAAACAATTCCTTTACAGGGCAGAAGTTGCAGTAATAGCGAATCAATCCCAGTTAATAGATGCCATGAGCATTGTGACAAATAACTGCTTACTCATCCCCATAATACCCTATATGTGGTGACCAAAGGGTTATCTTTCATTATTCGGTAGGTGTAAACTATGTCAGCAAAGACAGAAACATAATGCTTTCACTTAGTGACCGCTCTGTTCAATAATCAAGGTATTTCCAACTTTCTTCTGGCTAACC
Organism: Cygnus atratus; assembly: GCF_013377495.2. Taxonomy (NCBI): domain Eukaryota; kingdom Metazoa; phylum Chordata; class Aves; order Anseriformes; family Anatidae; genus Cygnus; species Cygnus atratus. The sequence goes on from NC_066362.1 coordinate 124,336,101, forward strand.
AAAACATGATTCAACCTATGACCCATCTGTCAACCTCAAATGAGAAAAGAATCAGAAAATGCTATAGTAGAGGGGAAGAGAAAACTCCTGAGAATCTGGTGCCAGCTTCCCTTCCTTCTCTCGGGTCCCCAATAAACTGTGCATGGAATCACATTCATCTTTCATCATTCACTCCAACTGCTTTCCATTCTGCCTTGACTTGGAAGCTTTCAGTACCAAAAATAAATGTCTCTGTTTCTGTATGTATAAACTAAAACGACAGTGATACAATTTCAAGCTTGGAAAAGGCTCAGAAATCCATTCACATACAAACAGGAAGAACTCCCAAAATAATCATTGGAGTTAATTGGACGGCAGCTTCTAGCTAGTTGATTGTGTCTACCACATCAATTCGTGTCAAGATTCCTTCTGTTTTCTGGCTCTACATTCTCGTCAATACATGTCCATATAATCCTAGTACTATAAGCATAATAACATTTAAAATATTGTTCTATTGCCACTACTTAGCACTATTCCCTCACTCCAAAGAGTCTTCTTACCCCAACCCACCCACCAAACGAAGAAAAGCTTTCAATACATGACTGTTGCAAGAGCATGATTACAAAAGTCATTACCATCATCTACAATCATATTTTCACCTGTTCATGTGGTGTACACCTGTGGGTTGTTGGCAATACACATGATTGCAGTGTGGGAGATTCCAGGTTCACAACGAGCCCTGTCATCTTTGTTCTCTTAAGCGAATATGCCATGCTATCCCCAAACCTGTGTGAACGCTATTGCCTCTTACAATATCGTCCTGTTTATAAATCTTTTACTTTTTAAGTGCATAAAATACTAAGACAAAAGCCAAATACATATATACAAATAATCAAAATGGGAAAAAATACATATATAAACTAATAATTCAAAGATCTCGAACGAGTGTACTAACATGCCTTTATATTGCGACCTAATGTGCAAGCAGTAGACCACCCCACCACAGGTAAGAAATGAGAAATTTTGAGGGCTATTGAACACTGAATTTTCACAGCTGAACAGCATAAAGTTATTTAGCGGTGTTCAATAGCCTTCAAACTCACTTCTGTCTGTGAGTTAGAGTGGTCCCGTAGAAAGACTGTAAAAATAAAAACCGTGCAATACAGGCTGGACTAAGATTTTCCCAGTATTTATATTTTTTTGAAGAAAACTTTTAAGGTTTGCATCATCTTACGCATTTTGAAAACAAACTGATCTAAAGATGCCATACACTTTAAATAGTATACAGGCTTTAGCCTACAAATATATCACTACTAATATCATAAATGTACATTTACAAACAAGATAAAAACTTGTAGCTTCAAGGACTATGGCTTAAGAGTCTAACCAGTTCAGTATGGATTTTGATACTGCTCAAATGATATATACAATATGTTTTTGGTTTTTTATTCATTTATTTTCACTTGGCAAAACTAACACCTCAACCAGTGAATGACATGGGATTCCTTTTTATGGATATGAATACTGATTTTTATAGAGTTTTTTAAAAGAGGATCTAAGAGTTGGTGTTTATTTACCAAATGCTCAGAACAAATATTTGAATATTTCAGTGGGAAACAAACCAGTCTGCATCACAATAATTAGATCCTCTACTATAAATTAAACACAGCTCTCATGCATAGAAATTGGTCACTTTTTCCATCTATGCTTGTGCATTTCAGCCTTCACCCATTCTCTAGCATGGATGTTTCATTGATGGCTGAGGGTAACACTTCAAAAATGAACTAGCTAAACAAACTTCCCAGCAGCACTTGACAGAGCTACACCTATTCTTCCCCATTTCCAAAGCAGTACAGAATTAATTACCAGTTCTATGGATCTATTGTAAGTATAATAGACTAAAGAGCTATCACAGACACATTTATTGTAAAAGCACAATCCCAAGAGTGTCTAGTAGAGGGCCAAAACGATTAACACAAATGCTTTGTCAGATCAAAGATAAAACCTGCACCGCCCAATTGAGGAATGAATTAGAACAGTGGGTTATCTTTCAAATTAACCAGGGCAGTTAGTGAGGAAAATTTCATGAAAGTGTAATTCTTAGCCTTTGTGAATCCACACAGCAGGCATTCTGCCAGCTGACAAGATGATGAAATTTTCATGCTTAAAAAAGCCCTCTTCATTTCCCAATTTAGATTAGCTAGCATTTCTCTCTCTTTTCATCTATTTGCTCTTCTGAAGCAGAATTAAAAAAACACACCACACAACAGAATCAATTTTTCACAGAATAATGCATTTCTGAAAAGAAGTAAAATCTTTGCCTGTCATTTTTTAGATGTATTTACAATTAGGAATAACATTATTAAAATTGATATTGTTAATACTATTAAGAAATCCACTGATACTGGAACAACGGTAGATAAGTTTTGGAAGGCAGATATAAAATATTTCAATGATTAATGGGGAAAAATGATTGAAGGAACAAAAATAGAGGCGAATAATTTACAAAAACAATGAGATTGTACCAGGCTTACGAAATTCTATTTGTGCACTAACATTTGCATCTTCTTGAAGGAAAGAAGTACATCACCATTATATTTATTAACCTCACACGCCAAAAAGGGAAAATAGATTTTCCACTTTTAGATTTCATGGCACTCCCCCCCCAAATTTACACAGCTACATATGAAGGCATTTCAATAGCCTAAGGGAAACAACACGCAACATTCCTAAACGGTTAAAAGAAAAAAATATGTTTTTCAAAGCTCATCGAAAATAGTAAGCTTATTCGTTTCAGTGAGCTGTGGATAAGGCCAAAAGGCTCTTAATAAGGCCGACTTTTTATAAAGTACATCATTATTTTAAGGGTAAAAAAAAAAATCATTTTTCAGCTTATGTTTTTGTATTATGTGCCATTTGACCAACATACAAAAACAGTATTATTTCAAAAAAATCAAAACTAACGGAGTGACACAGACAATATATTTGTCTATTTAAACAGATACTTCTGCACCTCTTAGATGCAAGGACTACAACAGGAGACATAAGTGTCTCAAAGCTTCCTCAAACGTTTCATTCAGATGGTACTTTGTCACACTACTTCTGTGTGTGTCTTTATAGTTTATAGGATTATATACATTAGTGCAAACACCCATTTGACAAGTTTCAACTCCAGCTGTTACACAGTCACTACAAGTACTTGATGAAAGGAATACACTAAAACTCAGAGCACCTGCTTTTCTAAGAGCTAACAGGACAAAAAGTTTTCTTGACCAACTCAGTGGAAAGTCTTTTTTTTTTTTAAAATGAGAATTGTGCAACTTCAAAATTACATCTCACACTAAAATAATCTCACCTTTTCAAATCCTGAATGTATTCCACAGTTAAAAAGTAATTTTAAGCTTTATTATTATAGTTAGCTAGGTTAAAAGCAATTTCTCAGCACTGAAAACATAACCAAATTTATAAAGCCTTCACTTACAAGGACAATTAAATTCCTTTTGGAAGACACTTCATTATCCTATATGCTATGTAATAAGATACATAATAGATTTTAATAGGACAAATCACAATATTCAAACATTTCAGAATTTGGTTCATAGCTCGGTCTTGCATAGAAAAAAAATCTAGAGAATGGAGTAAAATATTATGCCACTTTTCATTCTTATCAGAAACAATAGTTTTTCCTGTCCTTAAACGTATCTTCCTTCATTAATCAAGTTTACTATTGCGCATATTATGCACATTGTATCTAGCACTTTATATGCCAAAGATTATTTAGTACTTAGCATTGTGTATTATGATAACATAAATATATTAAGTCTAAAAAAGTTAATCAGAAGCAATAAAAAAGCAGTCTGTGTAAATGCATTACCTTGACGTATTATACAATAACACACTTTATAATATAATGCATATAGTAGTATCATTTGAATAAAAATTCCGCAGCCAGGTGGACCTTGCAATAAAGTAACTTGAGATTTGGCATTTGAGTAACTTGTCCAAGTCATCTACCTTTACCTTCAACGCAAAGGAAGGATCAATCCTACCTTGTGAAATACTGCCTGAATTTAAATAGACTATGTTTTGTGCTCCTTTTGATGATAAGACCTTCATTCAAAGACATTTATACATTCTGAATTTATCATGTCCAGAAAACAGATTAGAAAACATTTACATACAATGGAACAGGAACTAATATAGAAGAAAGAATAAAAAGCATGCTTAGTGTTAAACCATAATTGAACCTGAAAACTATTATGCTAATTTTCAGCATTGTAAGTGCCATCTGCAAAAATTTTTGTAATACCTGAGAAAACAAATCACAAATATCACAAATTAGGTTAGCCTTTCATTAACAGGCCAAATTTTCAAAAACAAACTTTGATATACTCAAAACTTATGAGCATCCAAAAGTTAGGAGTTCCTCCAAAAATGACATCTGACCTGAGAGCTGTGAAAAAAAGCCCTACATTAGACAACCAAATAATAAAGACAGCTAGCAGGAGGAGAAATTCTATGAAAATTTGACCAAACTGTTAGCTGCCAAGTCAACATATTACAGATGCAAAAAATGTATTAATATAATTTAAAAATCTATTTTTTTTCTAACCTGTAACCATTTTGGTCAGTGTGAAAATGGGAATTCCAAATATTACAATGTTATTTTTTTTCCACAATGCCATACAATGCTAACCATCTGAAAATATGGAAAACAGAGCTAGTACACCTGTAGTAAAGCTGACAAATACAGTTACAAAAAACATATACAACTGACTATCTTGACATGAGACTGAGCTATCTGGAAAACAAAACAACACAACATTCTAAATTAGTATTTTAAGAATCACTAATTGATAGTTTCATTTTCATAAAGTTGGGGTTTGCTATTGCATGCTACTATTTTGTACAATACAAAAAAGGATAATATGACATTCACTAAATTCAGGGACAACTTAGAAAACTAATTTGATAGGGCAGAATATTTTCTGAATACTTACATTGTAGTATTTTCGGAGGTAGCGTCTAATATCCAACAGTAATTTGTTGTTCATTTGAACCACATGGTTGAAAGGAGACTCTTCACATTCACTCTTACTGCACCTTTCCAAGCTGGGTTCAATAAATCGCCCCTGAAAACAGAAGTGTAAAACAACATATATCATGACAGCAGATTATGGCAGCATATAAAGTTATTACAGGAGTTTAGACATAAAACTTTCCCTAAGAAAAAGAACAGTCTTAAAGTTTTTTTCAAATAATTTTTTTTTCACGTATATCTCTAATATCTAGGCCTTCTTCCTTTCCATCATAGTTGGCCACGCCCATACACAGTTGGTCCTCTGATAGGACCAACAGTTTTCCAATTTTCTTCTTAATGAAAGGTCTTTTGGAGATTATGCTTCCTCTACTACTAAATTAACCACTCCACAAATTATGTTGAGGAAAAAAAACCACAAACATAGTCTGTGAACAAATCACACTTCCTCCAACAACACAGTGTTTCTGTTTTACCAAGGACAACAAGGTTCTGCCCCAACCTACTGTTCAGATCACTGAAATCCATCTTAGGGACACCAATTACAAGATTACTAACAGTGCTGAAGAGACAAACCTTGTGAAACAAGAACGAGGTGACCATCTTTTATTTTCCCCGAAGTGCAAAGAACACCTTTTACAGTTTTACAGAATCTCATTTGCTTTATTTTTGAAAGCTTTTGAATGCCTGACATGAAAATTTCAGAACCTGGAAGCAATGTATGAACTGCTGAAATTGAATTTGGTTGAATTCTCATTAAAATAACAACAACCTGTGAGGTTGGGTGGTTGTAAAACTTTAACAAAGTTCTCTTTCCAGTTAAGGCTTAACAATTGTGCTTTTCTGAACCATCTTGGCTAAACCCCCACTCACAACACTAAATAATTCCACTAAATAATTGTGTGGGGATTTTTTTTTGTTCTTTTGTTGTTTGTTTTTAATGTGTTTTTTGATTTTTTTTTTTAAACAGTTTGACTTCTACTTCTCTTTAGTTGCCCATCTGCAAGTTGTCAAGCCTATGTGCAATTAACTATTTTATTTACAGCTGTAATGAACAAAAGTCAAGGATTTACAAAGCATTGCTCGATTTGCGTGCTTTTTCGTCTTACTTGCTTCCAGAGACCACTTTATTTTGATTCAGAAATATTCAAAACATCTGCTGTTTGTCCAAATTAACTTAAAATAATTACTTTTAATTTAGATAAAAGATTTATTTGCTTTCATTTTCAAGGTTTTCACTACTCTGAAGTTTGCTAATTTGCCAATGACTAATACACGCATAATATCGCTGCAGAGTTAAACACTTGGCCCTATTTCAAGTTGTGATCCAAGGTCCCAGATACATTTTTTGGCAGAACTTCTCAACAAGAATGCACCCCTATGACTTTTTATGTTCAATATACAAAGACAGAAGGAAAGATAACAGAAAAACCTTACTGGCAAGAAAGGAAGTGGAATGTAAGAAGATAAACACAAATTTCAAAAACACTTTGTTCCAATTAACATGATTTAGGTTAAGAAATTACCATTGCTACACGAAAGTTTCATTAAATAGAGAACTGGAAGTTACTCAGGTGTTAAGATAAGGCTGCCTTAAAAAGTTACAGTTCACAATCATTCATGAATGTGGGCAAACAGATTAATGAAGCCAGCTTATCTCACATGTTCTCCTAGACTACACTGTTCCTGGCTGAGATGCAAAAATGGGAAAAATATTTCTGCGCTGTCCTATCAGCATATTTCTGTTCCAAAGCTATAAACAGCAGTACTTAAACAACACGGTATCTTCTCCTACATCATATGAATCCTATCTGAAAAGCCCATTCCTCTACAACTATTTTACTCCCTTGCCAATGAAGAGAAATAAAACAGAAAACTAACCGAGCAGTCAAATACATTGTCATAAATATTCTCTGTTCCACATTTGAGGCAGCAAAACCTGAATCTTTCACAGTCTCTATATTTCTCCTCATCAGTGAGCTGAGCTGGGCCACCAACCAAGGCATCATTCTCCTCATCTTTATGGTAATGGTGATGGACTCTGAATTGGGAGGGATCCAGTCCTATTAATAAGAAACAAAAATTTCAAAAGACTAAGAGGTCAACCATACTAGTAGGCTCATTTTTCATATGCTTGGTGAAGCAGATTCAAAAGAAATTTACAAAATGTAAATTCAGAAGCTGAAAATCTGTCCTTAGCAAAAAATCCTCTATAAATATAAATACATTTTACAATTTTTAACCACAAAACATGAAGAAATCTTCTTACTTATCTTCTTACGCAAGATTGCTTTATAAATAAAACAAGCACGTTGCATTATCATGGGAGTATGCAACAGAACATTTTGTTTCTGAGGAAACCACTCCTAACGGATGGCTTTATTGTTATTTTCTTCTTAAGTTACGTTGAAAATATTTCAATAAAAATGTGCATCGTTATTAAGAAACAGTCTTTAAATCGAAATGGCACCATTAGAACTGAAAACAGAGAATAAAAACCCCATTAAAGAGACGCGGGTGCACTGCTATTACCAACTCCTTCAACTCTGTAGACAACTGCCAACTCTGATTTCAATGCAGTGGTCGATTTCATTTTGGCTCAGTGGTTAACAGCATGTAGGTTTCAATCTAATGTAGTGGTTAAAATTCAGCAGCAGCATTTAAAACGGCAGCACTGGAGACAAAATGCTTTATTTCTGATTGCCAGAACTTAAGATTTTAAACAAATAAATACACAAAAGAGATCCTAAAAATACTGATTCAACCACAAATAAGTAAATAAGCAAGCAAGCACAAAGTTCACTGCCCTAGGAATAAAACTGCCAAAGTAAACTTAATAAAAATCCTCATTTTTTGTCATCCTTTGTCATGTTCAACCTTTTAGAAGTCCATTTATTCCACCCATAGCTTTTTCTGTTGTTGCTGCTGTTCTTTATCTCTAGCAAATAAAACAAGCTAGAAAAAAATCATTCTCTGAGAGTGTAAAAGAAAATGCTTAGAAAACTATGGCTTACTTTAGTAATAAGAAAAGATCGAAGAGAAGTCTTTTAAAAATGTTTTTAAGAAGGACTAATTAAGCCAAGTAAAATATTACCTTGTATCTTTCCATATCGTGTGTACAATTCAGTAACAAATGTAATAATTATCATTGAAAAAAGCACAAAAGATTACAAATTAGGAAGTGAAACTAGATTTTACTTTTTTACTACAGTACAGGAAGACTTATAAGAAAACATTTGGGAACAATATTCAGTTACTCTAGATAAATATTACTGCACACATATAACAGTTGTCTTACACAGGCAGATGCAGATTGTCTTTATATAAAAGGTTTGATATCTGTGACTATTATCACTATTCTGAGCTTCTACTTTACAACTGTAAGACAAATTCAAGGACAAGCAAATTCCAATGAGAAAAAAAGCTTAATTGGTTCTTGATAAAGCAGAGTTTTCACTAAGATTTAATCTTCCTAATTTCAGTTTTATCAAAAGAAACAAATGGCAGTGCGTAAGGATAACAACTTATCTCAAAGAGGTTCTTAAACTTTTAACACAGTTCTCTGCTATTCATTAAGAGAAGAAGGAAAGAAATAAAAAAAACATTGCTAATATCATATTTTACACCTTAACACACATGGCACCCCCCAAAGAAAATTAGGGTTGGATATTTTTTTTTTTTTTTAAAGTTTCCTATTTTTGAAAAAAAAAACATCGGCAATATATGTGCTGTTTTAGAAAACAAGGAGAATGTTCTGCAACAAACATGCAGTAGATAAAAGTTTTAGAAAGGGGACAAGTTTAGCATTAAGATTTTGCAAAACAGAAAAGATCAAAAATCAACTGAAGCATGGAGTAGGTTGAATCTAAGATAGTAATGGTGACTACAAATAAAAATGCACAGGTTATTGTGAGCTCAGGACTGTAATGAAAAAAGATCATTGCAACTTTCTGATACAGATGCTATTAACGTTCAGCTAGAAATCTATCTTTGGTAGTTTCCCCAAAAGCAGTAGCAGAGCAAAATAGTGCACTAAATAAGAGAGATTTTCCTCTTCAGTCAACTGCACTTTTCTAATATTCAGTCAAAAATGGTAAGAGCCAATAAGCACACAGGCGTTTGGTAATAATCTAAAAAGGAAAAAAAATATATTCATTGAAGAATTTGAACCACACCTATCTCTGAACTTTCTTAGCTGTTTTGGCTGGAGAGCAAAACAGAAAAAAAATATTGTGATGATCCCAGCATACATTTAATTTTTAGTGTGTAAACAGCCCCAGTGAAATCAAAGGGTCTGCAAATCAGGCTTTTAAACCCCATGCCTACATCAATTATCTGGTGGAATTGGGACCTATTTTTTTCTATTATCTCCTTTCAGGAATGGTTAGTTGGTTCGATTAATGCATTTCAGCACACCAACTTGTCTCCTCTGGGACCAGGTCACACTGGACATATTACAATATTTGGTAAGCAAAACAGGGAATATCTATAATAAATGGCATTTTTTAAAATTATTATTATTATTTTAAATAGTTAGAATGAGAAGGCCCAGTGAACTTCCCTAAACTCCTCTCATCTTCTATGAGATCAAGAAAAATCAAAAGGAGTTTGTCTTACTCTGAGAATCAAATCTATCTAAACATACCTATGCCCCAGGTAAGCTTTCCAGTCTGTCAAAAAATGCAAAGTTGCACGTATGACAAAGGAAAGGCGTGTAATGCTAAAACTCACAGATCAACATGGAGTGACAAAAGTAAATAATAAAGGAAAGTTCCACAACTTGTTCCTGAATTACGGAACGGAATTGTTAAAACATTTTTGGCAAGTGAAAAGGTCACTGAGGAAACTGAAACGCCAAGTATATTTTACTCAGCACAATATTTTAAAAACAAAAATTTCTGCAGATCATTTTCCAGATTTTCCACAGGCTATTATTGCAATTTCCTGCTCTCTCCCAAGCGAACAGAAGCGACAAAAGCGAAAGGCACCGGAGCCGCCAAGTTTCAGCTTTCAAGGAAACGTTTGGGAAGACGTTATCACGTTCTTCCGCGGATTTTTTCGTTTGTGGGACCAAGCCCGGGGTGTTTCCGTCTGTTCGGTGTGTGTTACCCCCCACACGCTGTACTCCAGGGGCCGGTCAGCGGCGGCCGGCAGGCCCCGGCCCCCCGAGCGGCGGGCGGCGCACAGAGGGCTGGTGCTGCCACCTAGAGCCCCGGCCGCGCACTTATGGCGCCCCGAGCAGGGCCGGGCCCGACGGCTGCGGGTGACGGCCAGGCGACCGGGAGGTTTTCACGTCAAAAAAGCAGGCGTCGGGTTTTTCGCTGCTTCTCGTGAGAGAGAGGCTCGTGCCGGGCAGGGGCAGCCCGCTTCCCGAAGAGGATTTGTCCCAAGGCTGGCTCCTGTTGCAGTGATTGTGGGGACGGCTCAGCCTCGGCAGTAACCCCTGAGCGTGCGGGCACCCATGCAAACGCAGAGCCAGGCTCCTGCTGCCATTTCAGGCAGAGGTGAGCCCAGGCCAGGCCAGTAGTTTGTTTTACTGAGAAATACGAGCAATGAAACCCAAGCAGTATACAGAGGACAGACCCTGCGTGTGCGCCCCTCTCCATGGTGAGGCCCTTCTCCTCTCCCCTCCTCTCCTGGAGTGCCCGCCTCACGTCTCTGCCCTGACCACGGCCATTAGGGGACTGGGGCACCTCTGCTCCGCGAACTACACGTACGACACACTTCAGCAAGCCTGAGTTTCTAAGTATGGCTAAAGCATTGCAAAGAAAAGAAAGAAGCCAAGCCACAAACAACAAAATTCATCAGCTCTGGAGCTTTTTACTCTATTGTCATCGGTTTTTGCTGTTACTTTAACCTTCATTCCCACCCTTCTGCTCTCACCTCACCGCCTAATGTGAGAAAACCAAGGAAAAATAGGGAAGCTTCACCAATTCTTGCTTGCCACACGGTGAGCACAACCGGTCCTGTCAGGAGGGGCACTCTGGGTACTGCTAACCATGACTGACACCTACTAAATGACTCCCTAGGAGAGGGGGGGGGGGAAAAAGTCATACCTTTAAGGCGGGGGGGATCTTACAAGGTGGAGTTAACATGCAGACACTGGGAGGAAGGAGGAACTGGTGCTGGGAGGTACTCATGATGCCAAGCCTCAGCAGGACCCAAGAATGACTTCCCCAAAATCAGATAACCTACCTAAGAAATACCCCAATGTCAAACACCTTACAGAGCACCGATGTGCACTTCTGTTTGTAAAGCAGCAGCAGCACGTCTCTTTCAGATAACCATGACATAGTCTAGGACTGACTCTTCTTCCGTAATGTTTAGATGCTTTTGATGACAGAGAAACAATACAGGATTTTTCTTTGACACCAGGAGTAGTATCTACATAACAACAAAGTTTATTTTAAACTTGTTAAGAGAAGTGTTCTGCCAATCAAGTTCTTTTTGATTAAAAACTATGGTCACCTTCAAAATGATCTAAGCCAGGTCTCCAAGCACTGAAGAAGATCAGATTTATTGACTGAAATCATCAGATTGCACATTTTACTTAGTTTCAGAAACCCTGACAACCCTCACCTTGTCATTGCATTTCCCTGAGAACTTTAAGAAAAAGAGGGAATGCAGGAGTATGCTCAGGAGGTTCTCATTTTTAGAAACAATGAATTTCCATCTCTTAAGGCTAGGCAGACCTCCTACAATGTCCGAAAACAAAAGGCAATTTTCAGCTTGATTCCATAGTGAATAAATGTGATATTTAAAGAGTTCTCTGCAATTTTTAGGTGTGGTTATTTGCTTTTGTTCTTCAGTGTCTAAAATAGCTTAGTTAAAATAACTTACTTTGAGCACAGACAGAACAAAGAACTTTTCATCATTTTGCTATGAGCCAAGCCTCCCTAAGCAGAGCTCGATTTTATCTACTTGGACTAACACGGTGATATGCCAATTAAATATTCACGTTATAAGGAGATCCTGTTAAATATGAAGCCAAGACCTTTTTGCTACAACCATTCTCCCTATACAGACCCTTCCACAATGTAACAGGATAAATCAGATCAGACAGAGAAGGATACACAATGAGAATGCATACAAGTTTCAGCCCACAGATATAACACCTAGGTATCCCTCCAGAACAGTAGCTTTCTTCTTCAAAATAGAAAAATATGCTCTTTTGCAAAAAGATAGGGAAAACAACAAGAATTTGGCTGTGTAACATAATGAATACACTATACAAAAAAGCCCAACTTAACAAAGAACAATAACACATTTGCTACTAAGCTGGTCTCTAATATCTTGTACACTTGAAATCATTTTCATTTTCTTTGAAACGAACACACGACTATCCTTACAGTACTGTTTAAAAAAGCTCTAAGATAACTTCAACCTGCAACGATTTATGTACAACTCTGATTAAGTGCTGTATATAAACACATAAGTAGAAGGATAGTTTTGAAAAAGACTCGACTTTAATCCCAAACTCAATTTAAGCATTGCCAAGAAAACAAAGATGAAGATGATACTGGTAATAAATATTATCATATATAATTATGACACCATAATTATATGATAACATATAGAGATAATATTATATTTCCATATATTATCTTTTTATTATTATTCTTTTATTATTGCTTTTTATCTCCATCTTGATGCTATCAAGTGGCATACAGCTCTTAAAACCTGGGCACTTAATTTAGGTGCCTGAAGGGAGATAGTCTTATAAATCTAACTTGTTGTGAATAAAGAAAAATTGAATTTGAGCCTAACTTTACAGGACCAACAACCTTTGCTCCACAAATACTAAGCCTTTTTTTTTTTAACCTAAACAAAGTGCAAGAGCTTGCCTCGTATTTTAAAATTTTAAACCGAAGTAAAATCCTTTTCAGTTTGGCCACATAGTCCACTCTGACATCAAGGGAAAGTTGTATACCGAGGCCCTACCACATAAACAGCATGATTTGTGTGTGTAAAGTAGGACTGACACCTCCTCAAAGGATCAGAGCTGTTGGGGATACACTGCAACACCCAGTGCCTCCAAGATGCACTCCTGCAGCCAAACAACCACGTCTGTGCTCATCGTGCTCACATTCCCAAAGTTGTTTGTTTGATTTTACAGACAACTTAGAAATGGAGACGGAAAAAGCTGCACATTATACAGATTGCCCTGGGATATTAAGACCTTTTAGGATGAAACTACAGAGGTGCCTTGTCCCAGGTGAACAGTCCTGACAACGCATTGCAGGCTGGTTTTAAGTGGCCAGTTCTTGGACCTTGGCCATCTCCTGAATACATGACACTGAGGGCCAACTCTTCTTTGGTTCACAACTTCAGAATGCTTGAAGCCATCTCTGCAGGTCTGAACTTCCTACAGACATGGTATCAAATAGGAGATGATTACACTCTAAGATTCTCTAAGAATTCTCTAAGAAAGTTTTCTTGTGATAGAGGACAGTCATGTCAAGAACTCATCAACCAGCTTTTTCCACATCCTAGAGTTAAGAGTTTCAAAAACCAAGCTAGGTGTGGGCTATACAGATCACAACATTCCTGTTTATCTAGGAGACCATGACTGTTGGTGAATCATTTTTAGGGAGGAAACAATACAGAAAAGGTTACACACAAATCATTGTATTTTCAGAGAAAGATGCTTGAATGAACGGTTAAATTTTTCAACACCCATACTTCCTTCTACAGATGGAGAAGGCAATCAGAATTGGGCAGAAAAATATCTAATTACTTTAACATCCTCTTAAAACGAAAACCAGCTGTAACAAGGGCAATTCCCCGTTGCTCATTGGAATAAAAACTCGTGATTCTGTGGGTCACTAGCATTACGCACATTTTCTTAGCACTTTTTTTGGCTGCTTGCCTGTCCCATATGGAGAAATGAAGACTGTTAGTAAGGTTTTGTGTTTCTGTTACCCAGTAGGTCAGTTCTAGCAAAAAAAAATTCTACACTTACAGGATACAAAAAAAAGTATCCTTTCATTATAATTACAACTGGTTTCTCTAGAGAGTGCTAGAGAGCGCATACTCCAGAACTACTTCCGTAGCTTAGGAAAATCTCAGAGACGTGCAATAGTACTGTCACCAAACACCATCAGTACTGTCACATGAACAAGAGATTTTTGCAACTCTGAACAGGATTATGAGATCAAGTTCATGTTAATGAGCACCTCCCGAAAAATGTTATTCTGCAGTAGTCGTACAGGTCATACTTACAATCCAAACTGCTTTCTATAGACTACCTAACACATGCTATCATTCACTGTACAAAGACTGATTTTTCAGAAGCATTTGTTATGAAACATCTATTTAAACTTCTCACTTTGTCTTGTAATTCTTTAAATAAGCTGAATTTAGAATACTTACCTAACCACGTTGCAATAAGAACAGAGTCAATTCCCTCTATAGGCTCACATATTCTAGCAACTACTGGATGTATTTGCTGTGACAAGTAGTATTGAGTATCAACAGTAAGATTGTCTTGCTTTTGCAACTGTTCTGGAGCATATGCTCGCTGGCTGGCACTGAGATTTGATCCATCCTAAGACAGGAGACAGAAATAAAAAGGTATGAAAAAAGTAACATCCACATTCAGTCCATACAACGGATTATGCTTCAAATATTATTATTTTAATACAAAATTGTTACACAATCACTCTTTTGGTTGATTTATTATGCATCCAAAACAAATCCAACAGTAGTAAAAAAAAATACACTGCTGATGCTGGCATCAACTAGCAAGTTCAAGAATGTAAATCCAGCTTGTATTATTGCAGCCTACACGTGCAAATCAGTAAGAGTAGACAGAGTAAACAGTCCCATCTGTCAATTCTGAAATGCACAATGAAAACACATTGTAACCATCAGCCCAGTTAAAAATATGCAGAGGGCATGCATTTTGGATTCACTTTGTACTAAACTAGCATTATCATTTTGCACAACAAGCAAATTCCAAGTCCTGGATATTGAAACTATATCTCTTTTGCTATGAAATTTATATGCTTTGATTCTATAAAGAAACAAATAGAATGAATGGTCAGAGAATAGACCAGCATTTATTGGCATGAAAATAAATGACAGAGGCAATAGCATCCAACTGAAAGAGTAAAAAATACTGAAAGAAACACATGGCAACACCTCAAGCCAAAAGAGGAAGGCCACTCAGAGGCTTAGAGCATACATTAAATTCTTCTCCAAGTCAAAACAGAAAGACGAGGAAAAAATAAATTTGGGAAAGTAATTAAATTGTAAACAGTGTTCACAGAGGAATTAAGTATCAACTCTAAAAAGATTGTACTCTTAAGTAGAATGCAACTTATTACCAGTCCACAACTACACTAGGAAATGATATTTTTAATGTGCGTCAAAATCCTACAGCAGAACTTACAGTAGGATTTTAACAAGTATTCAGGAATAGAAGTAAACCTTGGAGGGGTGGGGGAAGGAGACCAGAATGTATTTTTTTGCTAAGTATACAGTCCTCTTGCCTTTTTTTTTTTTTTTTTTTTTACAGCCAAATAAAACTTAGCATTAACATGACACCTTCCTCTTGCAGATAAGGCAAGATACCGGCTTCTATAGGGTCAGCAACCATGGACTGAAAATCCATCACTAAAAAAGACAGACTGCAAACCATTGGTCCCTCCTACTCCTTTCAGACAACTCGTATTCAGAACAAAATTAATTTAGGACTATTCAGCGCATCCAGCTGCTTTGCTAAAATAATTGTAATGCAATTCCTTCAGCTCTTCTTTCAACAAGTACATTCTTCTCTTGCATTGTGTCATTGCTCAGCCGTACCCGTGGCCCAGCTCTCATAAGTCTTGGCAGCTTCTTCATACCAGGATAAGAACTCTCAATTAAGTAAAAAACAATATGTTTCAGTTTTTAACGATAAAGGAGATGAAATAGGGATCCACTGTAGCATTCACAAGCCCGTCAGTTTTGCATAAGAGATCCCTTGGCTCATTTAATCCAACTCAGCTTTTATTTTTTTAGTCCAATCCAAACTAGAGTATGTATTTGTAAAAAAAAAAAAAAAATGATATCCAAGTCACTCATGCCAGTACCTAGCTACTAAGAGGTCCATGTTTCATAACATGTTTAAACATTTAAAAGACAATGATATCAAGCTGATATCAAGCATTCAAAAATCAAGCAGTGGAGTTTTTAGAAAATCCACGACCCTGGAGCATCTCTCTGCTGTGTAACAGCAGGTAACGTCGTGACATACATTCCACACGTGTCACCTACACGTTTAATGTTTCTTCGGCACGCACAGCAGACAGTGCTGCCTAAGGAAGAAGGCTAATTGCTTCCAGTCTTCAGCAGCAGAACTTCGCCTGCCTCCTTTTAAATGGGCACAGACACAGCGAAGTATTTTCAGGCCAGGTTACTTCAGAAGGAAGCACTAATAAATATTAAGCAGATGGTCAAACACATGGTATGATGACTAAGAACAGTGTACTGGTATTAAATGAAACTAAAAGGCTTACTGAATTTTATTGTAACAACTGTATTTCCCAGGAGAAGCAGAATTTACCAGCAGTCAGAGAAGATGACAAGGAAAGAAAGCTGACTCACTCAAGCTTCATTTAGTAGAAAGCAACCTCAAGTAATTCCACAACGCTTCCCTACAGAACTTCATCAGGTGAACTTACCAGCAGAGGGAAAGAAACTATGCCTGTTTTATGAGCTGAAAAACACTGATGACAATAAAGAACTTCTGAATAAAAAGCAAATCCAAAACGTTCTCCAACTAGTTCTACAGGACTCTGAGCAAGCTTCCATCAACAGAGGGCAGAAACTTTCTTATGAGTTTTATGCCCGTGGAGGTTATGTTTTTCTCGAGTTCATGCTCAAGATCAGAGTAACAAGAACGCTGTGGAGAAACGGCTGGAATGGCACAGTGAAGTCAACGATAATGAGAGGGGAATGGGTTAAAAGCTTCTGTGCTTCACATAGAAAGGCAGGGTGCCGTAATCCCTTCCCACTTGCATGTGGAAAGGAGCGCGGCACATTCCTCCCACTGAACCGCACACCCAAACACACTTATGCCATGTTTGTAAGGGCATTTTTGAACACCTTCCAGCAGCTTAGCTTCAGAGCAAAGGAATGTGACTAAATGTCAGACTTGGACTCTTTGAAGAGTCACAGTATGTGCGATGCAGTATATACATATATTTAGGGAGTTTCTTGTAGTATTTTGGGGATTGGAAGGAGCTGGTGATTCAATTCTGTTCTGATCCAATTTCCAACATCTTCACAGAAGAAAAAAAAGCTAAGGTTATCATGCTGAATCAGCAAAATGAATGACTAGTATGGGGTTGTACACAAAAATAATTCCCAGATGTATAAACAGAATAATTTAATGAAATTTGTAAAGCGGTATTAAATGTATATTTGACACTGATACGCTATCACATTTAGATAGTACATCTCCCCGCCCCAAAAGAAAGCCCCACAAAAATTGTCAACAGCCCAGAAAAAAGGAAAATATGTCTTAGTGCAAAACAGTTCAAAAAAAAAAAAAAGCAACCACTTCACTGTTCTGGCTGTCACTAAGATGATGTCATCTTAGGAAGTTGTAAAAGCATTCACAAGATAAACACCTGAAAACAGAAGGCTCCTCAAATTCCCCAGTCTAACCAACAGTCATTGAATCTGGCACCACATCTATGAACTGAAAAAGACACAGGCTGAGACTGGAATGACAATATTTATCTGCCACCACCAAAAAGCATTCCAAAAATGACAGCTTCTTCGCCACCAGAACTTTTGTCTCCTTAAAACAAAGGTTGGATGCATTCCTTAAAATTAATTTATTAATATTAATAACAAAAAATTAATTTGGGGAAATTTTATAAGCCACTATATGGAAATCGCCAGATGAACTGAACTGATCACAAGATTTTTTTCTGACCTTATGAAACCAAATTTATTATAGAAAACTGTTTTAAACTAAAACAATCTCACTACAAACATCAAAATATTTTTCCAGGAGTTGGTTTTCCTTGTCATCTCTCAAAACAATATCTAGCATTCAGCTATAAATAAAGACATTTTTACCTGACAAATGATATATGACACTGTATCTCCCGCCTTCACCTTTCGGCCTCCTTGAGAGTTTATCCACATGGCAACATGCACATGTGGTAAGCTTTTTTTGTCAGGATAATCCTGGGGATCTTTTGTCAAGGCCTAAAAGATCAAAGGAGAAAACAGAGACATAACTGTGAGAAAACTATTTTACTTCAGTGACAGACAACTCAGAACTTTAAGAGACAAGACTACATGGTAGCTATCTTCATCTACCTACTATTCACTTGTACATTAGCAACATGAAAAAAAAGATATAATAGAGATATAACGCAATCATTTTCAATTTGAAATAATTGAAGTTTAAAACATTACACAAAATAGAAAAACAGAGCCAGAAATTTCCCCCTTAGCCCTGCAGTAGTTCAAGTCATAAAGCAGATCTGATTATCAAGCAGCTAAGTGTGTTTTAACAAGCTCTGTATCAAAAGACTGCATTTAAACATTTCCATGCATCTCATACTACTGAGATTTAACTCAGTAAACTGTATATAAAACTGTATTGCTATATTTAAATATTTACCATTATCCCAATTCTTAAACACGACTTACACATTTGACTAAATAGGGAAATACATAGATTATCTCCAAAGTAGTAAAACAGGAAAATTCTGCATTTACAGTGAAAACTATTCCATAGGTATTATTGGGACACTAAGTACTGTGACAATATTTGCAGTAAGAACAGTGTGTAAGAAATGGATGACAACATTTTTACGTAAACCATAAAAACCACTGTTTTCTGTAACAGTCAGATGACAACCTGAACACATTTCTTAACTGATTTATTAACACAGTCTTACAAAACAGGTGACCAGCTGGCAAAAGAAAGACACTTTGGGTGAAGTAAGTTCGGGATATCTGTTTCACCAGAACCATGAGAGGAGCATATAATATACAATTTATTAATCAAACACCCCTGGCAAGCAGGAGAATTTTGAAGACCAAAATGTAAGTTTCATTGAGGATTCATAAAAATAAACGAAGAAATAACACTTTTTGCTAAAAATCCTGTAGATAAAGCAGAGTACTTTGCTTCTTGCTCTAGTAAAGTCTTGAATGAGATCTCTAAGTGAATATTAGTTAGCTTCCTTCTATGGAGCTTTAAGGGGAAACAAACTGACAACACTATGCTTTTATATGGGTTTTCTAGAAAAGAACCAAGTGTTCTGTTTTATTTTCATCGTTTTCTTCAGTTTAAGTATTTTCAACCAGAAATACAAAATAACAATTTGGGAGAAAACTTCTGAAAGCACAAGCTTTCCTGTAATTCTCAAAGTCCAGAACCAGCGGACAGGAGAGCAGGATGGGACAAGACACAAAATTATTATTCTGAGAAAGCAAGACCAGCTTACAGCTCAACAGGGTGTTTTTACCTATACTGTAGGATCTCTGCAGTATGTGCTATGCTATTTGGTATCTCACAAAACAGGATACCAGTCCTAGGAAATTTCAGAACAGAAATTATTCTGTAATTCTGTTCTCTCATTGGGAGTATGTAGTCAAGCTTATGCATAAAACAATAAACACTGAGCTGACAGCCAAGACGAAACATCAGTGAAAAAGAGCAGTATAAATGCAATAAAAATAAATAAAAGTACTGTTTAAAATAGAGAGGGTTTCTAAATATATACAAAAAAACACACAACAAGCAGCTAAGGAGAATGAACACAAAGGAAAAAACAAAAATTGTCAGACAGCAGCAGACTTCAGATTGCTTGAAAAGATGCCCCCCAGAGGAAACAACAATTAATATGCATGCACAAGTTTTTATTCTGTGGTAACGTTTAATTTGTTATACAAGAGGTCCATGTAGTAACCATGTACTAAAAGAAGTCTATGCCCTTTGCGCATACAGGCAGGTTGGAAAAGAGCTCTAACACCAAGTCCAACCGTCAACTTAGCACTGCAAAGCCTACCACTAAACCATGTCTTTAAGCACCACATCTACACATCCTTTAAATACCTCCAGGGATAGTGAATCATCTACTTCCCTGGGAAGCCTGTTCCAATGCTTCACAACTCTTTCAGCGAAGAATTTTTTCCTAATATCTAACCTAAACCTCCCATGGCACAACTTGAGGCCATTTCCTCTTGTCCTGTCAAGTCTCATGATCATATCCTTCAGTCTAATGAGCTCAATGGATGAAAACGAAAAACATTCCCATCAGAATTATTTGTGAAAATCCAAATAGTTAACACTTCTGTTATTTCACAGCATCATAAGGATTAAAAAGATCTTTATCAGGAGTCAGTATCAAGAACAGTAAAGCTTCCTGAGACACAAAAGAGCTGAAACTTCATTTACCTTGTTTATTTCATACTGATTTACTGGGATCCGGCCATTCATCACATTTTCTCCAATTTCTATAAGCCGCCTTTGAATGTTTTCCACAATTATGTCTCGGGGCTGATCAGAAAGAATCTGACCAATTATGTAGCTGCAAAAACAGTTCAGAAATAAAGAGAAGTTTAAAACATGCAAAGCCGTTGCAGCACATTCCTCCCTTCCCATGGGTTACCTCTACAAGTTAAGGAAACTGAGGATGAAGTCTGATCCAAAATTTATAGAAATTTGCCTGGATATATATTTTCTGTTGTGTTTTATTTTATTTATTCATTTATTTTACTAAGCAAATTACTGTAAATAGTTCTAATGTTAAACGGTGGTTTGGAATTGCTGAGTCCAACCAGATCCCATTTTCTGTTCCATTTTGCTTTGCCATTTGTTATTGCACAGCAGGTATCTGAAATGGGGGGACTGAGGAGAAGAGAGAAGAGAACACACAAAGTTAAAGCAAGCAAAGTCTTGCCTATTTCTGTAAAATGTGGTTGGGAAGATCTGCCAGCTGCAGAACAGTTAGTCACTAAAGAACACTCTCAAACATTTGTATAGCTTTAATTACTAATACATTCCTAACTTGGAAAATTTTGCTTCTATTATGATGCGTCTTTTCTTAGAAAATGCAAGTCTTAAGAACAGTAAGCAAGTGTGTGGTGTATTTTTACAAATGTAAAAAAGTACTCATTTTTAGATGCATTTGGACCACAATTTACGTTTTCAAGAGGCAGCATGCAATGTAAGTTGAGTCAGTCCCTTGATGACCATCTCTCCATCCACTCCAGGGTGTTTTTTTTCCTACACTGTTGAAAGTATTATCTCCACTGAAGTTGAGCACAAAAATGTCCTGTGCAATAATTCATAAATCATCAATCCATTATCCATCATAATGTAGTATCAGAAGAGTTTCGTTTGAAAAATGGAAGAGAAACAGTCTTATGGAAAACTATCTTCTCTCTTGCACACTTTGGACTGCTTTCTTAGAGGATCCTGAGACAGTTGACCACCAGTTTCTTTTGCCATCTTGGAAAAAAATCTGAACCTATGACTCCAAACACTAATAGCACCTTCCATTTTCACAAGACTGCAGCTCCGGTTATTATACTACATATACAAAATTGCAACAAATCAAATGCACTGCTTCCACAGAAGCTGCAAAGACAGTGGAGCTAGTGACATCTGGACTTGCACAAGCATAGTCTAGTGCCAGAATGTAATGTTTAGCACCTCCTACAACAATCAGTCGAGATACCCCAACTCTGATGTTTGCTATCAATCTACACAGGCCAGGGAACAGCCACGTGGCATCAAATGTTTATGAAGCACATACTGTTCAGAACAGCAAAAAGAACAATGCCACAAAAAGAAACTCACTTTCCAGTTTCTTTTGCAAGATCACACCAATCTCTTCGGACTATATCCAACCCTTTGAGTTCTTGTTTAGTTACGTATTTCCCATCCGCTGTTGGTTCCACAGTAAGAGCAGCGTATTTCTTCTTCTTTAACAACAGCAAGGACTTGAAGACTCCATCAATATCGATCTCCAGCAATTTATACAACTTGTTCACTTCATTTTTGATCTGTGAATGCACCAACATTAAAACCAAATGCAACACTTTAACTGTGGACAAATTTAACTTTCATGAAGAAGCGTATCGTTTTTAAGTTTAAATCAATTAACATTATGCACCATGTGTTTGCAGACACATTTTAAAGACTCAGCAGAATCATTAATTGTGAAATTAACTACACAGTAGTAACTACTATTAAAGTTAAGGCTCCCCCACTGGTTTCCTAAGGATTTACAGCTTGGTGTATCTACCTCCCTAACAAAATTAAGCAGAGCAGAGAAGCAGGGTACTGAATGTGACCTTGCAGATAACAGACTTAGGCCCTTCTTA
Organism: Cygnus atratus; assembly: GCF_013377495.2. Classification (NCBI taxonomy): domain Eukaryota; kingdom Metazoa; phylum Chordata; class Aves; order Anseriformes; family Anatidae; genus Cygnus; species Cygnus atratus. The sequence continues at coordinate 124,358,464 of NC_066362.1, forward strand.
TTAAGGCAACTACTTCACCTAGCCTCTCACATCAATTACACAAGGGGGTTCAGAGTAGGAACAGACAAAAGATGGTCCCTTGGAATACAAAACCTCCTTTATAAAAAAAGGTACTTTGCAATTCTTGACAGAGCAAACTTAAAAAGACACTCCCCCTTCCCTGGGACAGGTGGGAGCACTACGGCTGCATCCCAGAGCTCGATGTGTATACCTCTGGGAAAGACGTGCACATAAATTGCAAGTGGTTATTTACACCCTTCCCCACAACATGCCTACACTTTCTTTAGTCTGATTTCTCTGAGAGGAAAAGGCGTAATTCTTCTACACTTTTCTACTAATTTGCAAACATTAATTAAAACAGGTCATGCTCCTTTAAAACAAGTGATCTGAGACAAAGAAGTACATGGGATAAAAAAAGCCAAACATTTGACTCTAAAAAGAATCATGTAGGCTCAAAAACCTACTTATTCTCCAAGTAAACATTAAGCAAAGCCAGAAGTATTTAACCTATTATGACAATTCTGCCACAGATTTTTAAAATTATTATTGAATGAAAAAAATTACTATTAAATGAAAATAAAGAGATAAAAACATGCAGATGAAGTAAAATTAACTTTCTTAAAGTAACTTTCTTATACACTAGAATTGTAAATACACCTGAAATTATGAGCTCATGTGACAAACCAAAAGCAAATAAAAAATATAAAAAAAACAAAAAGACTTCTTTCTTCCATGCCAACAATCCTCCTGCTACACATACTTAAAAATCAATATATTAATCTTTTTTTCCATGCTCCAAAGATGCATCTACTTCTTAAAGTACCAACTTAGCATGAAGGCACAAGTATTCTCAAAAAAACTCTGAGTGTCGCTGGTCTTAAATTTACAAGACGTTCATAGAATATTAGACTAAAAATAAATAATAAAAATGTTGTTTCTTCGTGTTTTTTTTTTTTTTTTTTTTTGGGGGGGGGGGTGGAGAGCTTCCATAGCTCTCATTTTATTTTCATTGCAATTTCTACCTCTCAAAAACAGATTCTCACATTTTTTCTTTAAAATTTTCTTACTTTTCTTCTACAATTTTAGACAACTGTAAAAATTCCACATTGTCAGTTGCCAATTTTTAATCAAACAGATCTCTTCCATACCCAGTACACTTTGTAAATTAATATTTGAATTTACCACTGGAAATCTGATGGCACACAGAGTGTAATACATACTACATAACTAAAAAAAACGAAACTGATTGATGTCTCTCGTGTCAAAACACAAATCATTAAAATCAAAATTGTTTTTGCATTGTAATTGTAAAGTACAATTCCTCCAAATTAGTTCCATTTCAGCTTACCAAATATGCAGATAGTCTCCTGATAATTTAAATTGGCAAAAATGCTCACTATAGAATGACACTTTTCATTTTAATTTGATCACTATAAAAATGCACAGAATAGCTACGCCTAAAGGTCTGAACTTTCATTACCACATAGCTTCCAAAAGTGGTCAAGTTCTCCCTCATCCTGTCCTAAACTCTTCTTCTGCCATGGGGGTCTCTCTCAATACCTTTGGCTCTATTCACAGTGTGAAACACAGACATACAGGAAAGCTTTAAAAAGAGTAAAATTCCTTACCTTGTTCCCCAGCTTGAAGACCTCATCCAAATTGGTACTATTAGTATTTATCATAATGGAATCCGTGTCTCCATAAATCACTTCGAGGTTCATCTAAATGAAACAAATCACTTTGAAAAACAAAACCCCTCCATCATTTGTAAAGTTCCACCTCATTTTCAAGACTCAAAGAGATCACTGTCCATATATTATTACTTAAATTATAAAAAGCAAAAAAATGTAAATTTTTACTGAGAAGCCTGTAAATCTCATTAAGATATATTTGAATTCAAAGAGAAAAATGAAACAAACCACTGTTATGCTAAAAACAAATCACCAGTTGCATACATAATAAGTAGTTAAAATTTTACTATACAGTGTTAGAAAAATAAGTCAGTGAACAGCTCTAATCTTGAGAAACAACAGGAACTCTAATCATCAATAGATTTGGGCTGCCAGGACACAAGAAGTCTGCTCAGACTCAGAAAGACTACCGGACAAGTCCGTACTATTCAGATGAGGCATTTATTTAGCCAATGTGCCTGAAGGATTTAAGTCAGGTTGTGTCCCACCTCATTTGTGGTCTTCACAATACTATTGCAGAAAAGTTACTTTGGAGTAAAAACAAAATCAAAACAAACTAACAAAAAACACCAAACAGTGCTTAGATACTTTATTTCAAATAACTCTACTATAAGTACTGGCTAATGGATACAGAAATTGACACCACCACAGACAATACTGTCCAGATTAGGCTGATCTTTCAATTTTTTTTTCAAATTTTGCATGTGGCTTAACATTTCTCTCTTCCTTTTTTCTTCTGCTATAATCCAGTTACTGGCGTTGGCCCTCCCTTGGCCAGCAGATCTTTCAGAGAGCAAGCTACTCCCTTTGGATAAGAATCTAGCTACTATGACCTATACATTTTTTATCCCCAGGTTGAACTACTGAATGGTTGTTGCTGGAGATGAACACCAACACCTACTTGATTCCTGCTCTCTGACTGAAACTCTGCCCTTCGTATTATGTCTCACTCTGATCCCCATTAACAATTCAAATGTTCTACTCTTGAAAAGACTGTGTTCAAACACAAGACTTTTTACCCATAACCAAGAGTGACTGCGATAATACTTTGCGATAAGGGAGGAAACTCTGGACAAACTGAATCACATGGAAAAGCCTGAGGTGTGTATGAAAGGCACGGCAAGGAGGAAGGTGAAATGAAAATTTGTCATCACCAAAAACATCACCAAAATATGGCCACATGCATCCAATAACATAGTATTAGCTTGAAAAATGAGAACCTGATGGCTTCACTGGTGAAGAATCAACGCTGCTGTAAAAACTACAGCATGGCTATGTCCATATGAAACTCCATACAGTCAGAAAAACACCCTGTGACAGAGTTTAAAGGATGCCAGAAAATAAACCGTAATAAAACACTAGAACACATAATGTAACAGGTCTGTGAGTAAACTCTAATTAGCACTGTTGCTAATTTGCTTGAAACAGTTGCACATAGGCTTCAAGCAGGGACTAGATCATATCTGTGCTAGGAAAAGAAAAAAGCTATAATCCATTAGGAAGGATTACATTTGTAAACCAGGCATCCTAAGATGTGATTTCAGGTCTATTTGGGTTACAGTTCTCCTAGAATAAAAAATTTCACCAGGTGTGCTCTTTAAGGGTAGTTGTTTAATGAAAATGCTCAGCATTACCTTTTGCACCATCTCCTTGGTATGCATCAAAATCTGAAATGAAAAAAATAATCAAAGATTAGTGTATGATATAATTACAAGCTAACGCATGCAAACACATCCATTAGGTTGCTAATTCCAAATGCTCTCACCTTTCAAAACAAAGCAAACCACCTCTCTCCTGGCAACACACAGTCGCCTTGATACTCCTATTACATGACTAAATTCTCATCTGACCTTGTATTAATGCTATTATTAACTCCCCTAAAACAAGATTAAAACAAATCTCAAAATTGCATGTGCGCACACACATTCTACACTAGGAAAAAAATAAAAAAGAACACTGAATCAAATGCTCAAATAAAATCTCATCAGGAAGTGCCAGAAAGAAGGTTCTTGCAGTAATTTAGGTCAGTGATCTGCCTTATCTCTTGATGTCACTGAGATTTTTCTCAAAAAAAAAAAAAAAAAAAAAAGAGTCCTGTCTTATTCAGTACAGCCTGGATGGTGCTTGCTTATCAAGAACCTACTCAAAAGGTTGATCACTCTTCCAGTGATATCAAAGATATCAAAACGGATCATTAAAAAGCAAACTCCTTGGGGAAACCAAAAATGGGACGGGGAGTTGGGGCAGAGATAGGACACAGATGTTGAATCAGTGGGCACATCTGTGTGTAACCAGGTTTGTTCCTCAGCCACAAGTGCATTCCAAGGTCCCTGAATCCTCTGAATAGAAATTCTTTGAACTTCATCAATAGCTACAGAGACCTCACACAAGTAGGGTGCTGTCTCCATCTCTAATACAGGTCAGCATACTGGAGAGGGGCAGAGGAGTTTATCATCTGAAGCCAAGACATCACTGCAGCACAGAAACGACCAAGGAAGATTAGCATGATGAAGAGGAAAGCGTAGCTGCAGCACCAAGGACTTGGTGAAGTTTGCAGAGGTGCGTGAAAGGTTGGGCAAGTATTTAAGTGCCTGGTCTGTTTTGTGCTTGGTCCTGTTCCAGGTGACCTTTTACACGTATCCAGGATGGCTTGTTCAAACACGGTCCAGGTTTGTTTACTCTACTGCAGTTGCATCACTGTGATTAAACCCTCCTGGTTAACCAATTAGAGCAAAAGCAGCTTTGTGGACTGGATGTGAAAGTGGCACTTTCACTGCATTCTTTAACTACATCACCTCCAACTACATTCTTCACTTTTCCACTTCCAAGACTCAACTCCCTGCCTCGTGTACTCTAGGCTCACCTCTACAAAATCCCATTCCCAGTCCCTACTTACCCTAATTCCCATGCTTCCCTTCGTTATCTTCCACTCTTTCCCAGTTTCCTGTACTTTCTCTCAATTTACCCATTCCACTCTAGGTCTGATCTCATTCTCCCTTTCCATGAAACCCTTCTTTTCTCACCCTTCCTCCAACACCTGCTCCATTCCTTCAGGCACACGGCCATGTTTCCACTCTTTTCCCCGTTTCCTGTCCTGCCAGCATCCAGGTGCTCTGGCACATGGTTCCAGGCTCCACCTGTTTAGTCCCTGCTCCCTGGTTTCAGTCCTTACCCTCCCCACTCAACATAAACCTCAGTGGTTTTTCAGCTAGTCCTGCTACGGGCATACATTTAATTTCTTAAAGAGGATGACTCTGAAGCACTTGTTATAGCAAAGACAGATCAGAGGCTATTAGGTCATTCTGTACAGTTTGGTACTCCAGCTTTAAAGATAGTCAGGCAACACACCATTTTAACAGACTATATTAAATTTAACAACCCAGTTAAATTTTAGTATTCTTGTCATACATTAAATTAAATGGCAATACTCCTTGGCCATATTTGCCAAAAAGACAATTGCAACTTGTAGTCAGGAAGTCTGTGACCAGGAGCTAAGCAGTAGGAATTAGCAGGGATTAGGAAAGAAAAAGGACAGAGAAGCAACAGGGTAGAGTTGTTTCTGTGAAATCCCGTAAGCTCCATAAAGCCAACGAGTCTAAAAGAAGTCCAAGAGTCTTGACCATCTCTATTCCACTGCTGCCAGAAAACAAATCTGAGAAAGGCAACGTATCCATCTCCACTTAACAGTACACAAGCAGGATGACAACACTGCCATTCCTTCAATATTAATATCAAGCATCTTTAATATTGCTGAAGCTTAAAACAATAACAATGAAACCCAGAGAGTATGATGCTCCACTGTGCTTTTCCAGTTTGTTTTAAAATTTTGTTTTAGAATTATGCACCACAGAATTACATGCTGAAAGCTATATTCATTCACCCTGGCATTCTTATTTTTGCTGTCCCTGGCTTTGTAAACTTAATATTTTCTTTCAATATAGCTTGCGTTTATACATATTTTCTGGCCACTTTCTTCAAAGAAGAAATTTCTGCACATAAGGATGGAGTCACTCCCCCGAAGTACAAAGGCATGGACCTAAGCAAACATAACATACCACACGCTTCAAGGAATCTAAGGAAAGGTTAGGTTCCAAACTGCAATATCAGCCTGGCACAGTTGACTCACAATGAACGACCTTACCAGGCACATACAGATACCTATGAATTTATCATCTCCGAGTCAAGTTCAAAACATCTGGTTGTTTTAAAGACCATCCACCGATGCCACAAACTCAGTACGCGGACAACGTGATGCCTGAACTCTGCTTAAGTCCCAAATTGGAAAAAGCTGAGCTGGCCTCAATGTCCTGCCCAGACACAGAGCAGAGAACTGGAGAACAGGAAAATGGTGAGTCTGAACGGCAGGTTCTCTCTATACCATATGTGCTCAGGTACATCTCATTCCATTTTAACCAAAAGCTTTAAAAAGGTATTCCACTCACCCATTCCCTAACAAGTGATTCAGATGGCACTGTCCCACCACCTTTACACAGGATTTTGAAATTTTTCTAGAGACACGTCACTGCTGTATGAACCAAATTTCACATGCAGTCATTAAAATTCTAGCTTATTCACACACACACCCCCCATCCCCCTTCTCTCACTTATTAGGTAACTCCTACAGAGAAAGGTTTTATCTTTCCCTTAGTACTCCAAAGGGGAAATGGGAGTCACTGAAACACAATTAAACACACTGGACAGATAAAAGAAGAGTTTACGTGTCAAAGAAAACAAGGCATAACATTTGTTCCCCTCAATTTCTGGCATTTTTCTCCATCATTTGAAAAAAGAAAAAAAAAAAAGCTATCTATAAATAGTTAGAAAGATAGCATTTTTTAAAATAGAATTATCCCCCACTAAAAAAGGTTTGGCTGTGCAAAGACCATTTCTCAATTGTCTCCGAGGACAGCAGAGGATGTAGGTAATTACAAGAGGGTCACAGACAAGTTGGCTTCATCAAGTGACTGGCATATGTTAGTGCTACCCGGTCTGACAGAAGATCACTTGTAAGTGCCAACAGCTACAAAACAGAAGGTTACAAAGGCTTGCTAAAATTCATTAATAAGGCAGTCGGTAGTTATCTGATTTCACAGCAACACCTGCATATTTATCTTCTCATTACCAACTGGATGATGGAATTTTTTTCAAGCACATTTAAAAAATCTGCCAACTTCAAGTATAAAAAAAATAAACTTTGTGGTTAATTTTTCCCTTAACAAAGTACAGCTGTTGAGAATAATTGTTCAAGATCTTACCCTGTAATGTCAACTGCAGCAGAACAAAGAGTATTTAATTAGCAAATCTATCCAGTAATTCAACACCTATTATATAAAATGCCTTCGTGATTTTATTCAGGATAATTTGCTAAGAGGGTTATTACTGACATTCAGATGAAATTTAAAATTCCTACGCAAGTCGAGTCATAATAGCAGTAATGATCCCCCCAATCAGGAGATACTGTGTCACGCAAGGTTCTTTTGCAGTGCAGCAGCCGATTTCCTGACTTCTTAATTCCTGGGCTCAGCTCAGTGAGAGCCCTTCACGCCAATATTTCAGTCAGCAATACATCCTTAATGGGACTCTATTAAAATACCTAGAATAAAAATGACTTTTTTTTTTGTTAAGAAGAATGACAGCACTGCTATCATATCAATCATTAGCAGTTTCTCAGAAGCGCGCGGCAAAGGAAGGGAGGTTTATGGTGAGGCTGGGAAGACAGAAGAAAGAAGGAAGAAAATAGGAAAATTGTTACTCGTTAGTTTCCTTTTGCAAATAATATTGTGCAGCTCATGAGAGCTGGATTGTCTCCTATTGCAGGCAATCCAAGTAGGAAGAATTAATTGCCTGGCAACCCATCTGTACAGCCATGCCCCTTCCCCCCAGCAAACATATACTTCTGAAAACCTGTGAACTTGTCCGCACAGCCAACATCTGTGAAATTCCATTTTAACTTTCTCCTTGTAAAAGCGAGGCCAGCAACACACGCGTGCCCTCGCCCATGAAAAGTGAGTCGACAGGAACAGAAAGATTGCAATTGCAGACAATAAACCAAAATGCAACGTTGTGTCCTAATTCAACTCCAACTCAGAATTACTTAATTGAGAACGTGATTTAAGAAAGGGAATGATTAAAAAAACCACAACTATACAAAGAACAGCTTTTCCATTACATCAAGTAGTTTTAAACACACCTTATTTAAAAGCCACTAAAGGAGCGTCTTCCGACAAGAGGATGCTTATGTGAGAACAAGCTAAGATTTCTAGCTGAGCTACAACAGAACAGGATAGGGCACAAAACTAACGTGCAGTGCAATGCAAAGATTTCTCCCGGAGATGTACAAATTCTCTGTAGACTCCTAGGGCCACAGGCATGAAGAAACAGAAAGGGAGACGTGATCAGGTTGAAAAGACTGACCAGAATGATTACAAAAATGCTGTACCACAGATGCATAGCAAGAAAAATCATTTATTCCCTCACTTTGCACAAGGAGAAAAACTAACACTCACATGGCGCTGACAAAAACTGCATTTTTGAAGACTATTCTGGAGTCACTTTGTGTAGACCTGAGATTTTGTTTCCAGCCCAGGTGTTTGTGTAATTACACAGCAATACTTCTGGTACCAACTTTAACCATTGATATTAGCCAGCCCTTCCCACGATACAGAGGAATGAACAGACAGAACAAATCGTGTTCCAGTACGTATTGCCCCAAACTTGTCTACATAAGCGTTTCTGCACCCCTGTATTTTTACAACCCACTCATTAGCTTTGTTACTATTCTATGATAAGTAGCCTCTAAACCATTGCTGCAGAATATTGCAAGAAAACTTTTTTTTAAGGAGGATTTTCAAAAGAAGGTTTCTATCACTGGACAAAAAGGTATGTATGTCGTAAGAAAAAGTGAAACAAAGATGGAAACCTTGCTTGCCACAAAGAACGAAGCATCCCAGTGCCGTGTTTTCATTAGACAACAGACTCCATTTAGTGGAGCTGGAGTGACCCAATCCAAATAGTTGGTAAATACATTTGTTTCAAAGAACTTTAATTGAGCATTTGCTTTACTTAGACAATGCATTCAAAGTTTTATTTCCCCAAAACGTACAGTCTTAGATAAGATCAAAAGCATCAGAAATACACCACCCCATGCATCCAAAATTTTTCCTCCCACGTTTTTTTTTTTCAGCAACACTGAAATTACCTGTCCATACTCCACCAGCAAAGTTGACAGGCAACACCACAATCTTGCTGGATGCTATGTAGAAAAACAAAACTGGATGGTGCACCAAAACCAAAGTGAGAATGACTCCAAGGCATGAAGCAATGTACACAAAGATCCAGTGACACGTTTACATGACAACAAAAGGTACGATCTTCTGCCTCACAAACAACATAAAACGCACGAAGAGGCGGCATTAGAAACATTCCAAACACAACAAAAATCATGCGTATATTTGTCACAATTTGACAAGGAATGCAAAGATGACAGTAAAACACTAAAGAGGATGATATGAATCAAATTACAACTCAAAGACAATGTTCCCTTGGTGCCAGAAACAATTATACATCTTTAAAATTCTACAATACCTCCACTTCAGGTATTTGTGGTAAGCTTTAATGAAGAAAACAAGAAAAACAGAATTAATTTTTTATGAAGTTACACCCTTATTGGTCATTTTGCACAATGTATAACAAATTATACTATACCAAAGTAAAATTTGGCCAATTTTGAAAGAACTGGTTTGGTACTAGGACAGAAGAAAAATAATGACACACACTCCTACAGCTTTGGATGAAAGTTTAAAAAAAAAAAAGAAAAAACACCAAACAAGAAGTCCACATCCAAAAGCTTCTTTGTTGGAAATTCAATTAAAAACTTGGAAATGGAGAAAGCGAGTGCTCAACAACAAAGCTGAACGCTTGACTGAATAGAAGTTAACTGGTCCAGCTCTTACCCCAGTTCTGGGTTCTCAAAGTAATAAGAATACAATGTCAGAGTGGGCAACAAGCTGTAAAAGGCATCTGTACAGCACGGGCATTTTGTAACTCTCAGCTCTGCAATGACTGTGGCCAGAGAAACCACATAACAGAACCACAGGCAGGTAACTGAGAAGCATGGGGGCTCACAGCCCACCCACTGCATTATTTTCTTTCTGTCCAACTCATTCAAAACTGACCACCTAAAATGAATAAAGAAGCAGGGAAGTTCTACCCCCCCCTTTCAGTCTATGGAAATAAAAACAAGATTTGTAACACCTAGGGCCCCTTGAAGAACATGGTACTCAAACCAATTTTAGCTCATTAACTCTTCTGAATAATTTTTTATTTAAATCCATTAAATACATCTATGCTTGATGAACATTTTGTACTTAGCTAGAAGATGCAACGAAACCTTTTGTGCATTTCAAGTACATTGCACCTACATCAAAAGCTAAGTTTATGAAAACCACAAGTAAAAGCACTTCTAGTAAACAAGAATATGACAAGCCTCATTTACTATTTCCTAATAAAACCAAAACATGTGTTAAGCTATTCAGTATTTAAATGAATACACACAAGTATAACCTCCTTAGAGTAAAAAAGCAGCACGTGTTTTAGTGAAATGAACAAACGTTTACACAGAAAGACTTCATTTTACTTCCTTACCTAAACTTAACTGGTTTAACATATTTAGCAACTGAGAATCAGCCTTCCTCCAGACAAACAAACACAAAATGACAGAACAGTAAACAATTAAAATGAATTCCTTACAAAACCAATGTAGTCTGTTTGGTGAGACAAGTTAGAATCCAGTCAGGTTTAAACCAGAGCAGAGACTTAAATTTAAGTACCAGCAAATTCTATTTCTGAATATGAAAGAATAACCATACAACCCTCCACAACAGATTTATGTTAAGTTTAATTTTACGGACCACCCTGCAAATAATATAAGCATGTTTCCCTCAACCTTGAGCTGACAGGAATGTAAGATCTCTGAATACGTACCCATTTCCCAGATAAACTACTCTTATAGGCATATATCTTTTTTCTACAGAAAGGATCAAGGAGTAGATCTGAGACTGTCTTCACTATTGGAAGAAAATACTTTTTCAAAGAGAAATAAGGCTAATACTCAACAACCTCAAATAATTATTAGTCTGCAAGATTTAGTGAAGAAACTCAGAAGACCAAAATATTTTATTTTTTAAGCAGTGGATAAACTCAGTGCCATATCCAAAATGATGACAAACTCCTTGAGAGTCAAATGAGAGTTACAACTCTAGAAGGCCCTCTTCTCTCACTTTCAACTACTAAAGAACATTTCATTACAAAAAGAAAGGTCGGTTTTAAGAAGGATCCCTTAAGGATACAAGGGAGCGTGGTCTGGCAGGACATGAATCTGAATTACTTTGCTACGGTTGTACTGGTTTGTGTACTTTAAGTAATACCACAACAAACCAATTCCTACCTGATGAGTACTCTTAAAAGAAAAAGGGCTTCTACTGAAAAAAAAAAAAAAAAACAAACAAAACAATTTTACTTTAAGAATCACAGGCACTTTTGCAATAAGTATACCAAATAGAGCAACCTCTGTATAAACACAGGTATATTTCACTGAAAACAATCCTGAAATTTTATTCAAGTGAGAGGACACGCTAGTGTTGGTAATGAACATTGTGTATGAATGTCATGTACATCAAAAAATCCTTGAAAGTCGTTTCAACAGCTTTAAAACCAAGCTGTTCTTTCATCAGGACTAAGTGGTCCTCTATCAAAACAACATCTATTTCAATTTAGAGATGGTTTTTAGCCTCTAATTAGCCTCCAAAGAAAGTTCTCTTACCTAATTTCTTAAATGTCAGGCAAGATTTTCATACAGCATACAATTTTGCTTCATTAAATTAGATATATTTAGACAACATGACGGTTGTTTATAGAAAATTAAACAATGCTCATTCATCCTTCATGGTTGCATAGTTGGTGCTGGCAGCAGGGTTTTGTTTTTTTACGATCACAGAACCCTTGTTGAGGGATCAAAGGTCGCTCAGACAGTGCAGGATTCATCTGACTACATGGGGCAAAATTATCTTTGCCGACAGGCTGCCCGACCTGGTAAGGAGAGCTTTGAACTAGGACTGATGGGGACAGAAGCACATCACCAACTATCAAGGAAGTGGCAGACCAAGATGGGAAGCAAAGGCCGGAGCATGAACTGAATAGGAAGGACTCTATAAATCACCACAACAGGGCTGACAGGAGTGGTTTTCAAGCACACGTAAATAAGGGAGTGCCTACAGGACAACATTATGGAGAAAGCTCTCACACCTCCTCAGGGCATCAGCACGACTGGGTACCTCTCTGAAGGGCCTGTATGCTCATGTAGGCACCATGGGGAATGAAGAGGAACTCCAAGTCGGCATGCAGTTACAGGGTTATGACTTCATTGGGATCACTGAAACATGGTGGGAAACACGATGACCAGGAAGGCTCCTGAGGACTGAAGAAAGGAAGTGTCACTGGTAGCCTCAAGGTGGGCAAGATGTCGACCTCCAGAGATCTCCTCCAACCTCAGCCATTCTGTGAAGGATTATCCAGGGAAGCACAGGCTGCTCCAGCCTCAGCACAGTCCCTGGAAGAAGGCGGTGGAGCAACTAGTTGTGAAAGCTCTTTCCAGATGCACAAAGCACAAGAAAAAAAAGCAAGAAACAACATGCTTGGGAGTGCTCCGCATGGATTTATGAAGGGGAAATGGGGCTTAACCAAGCTGGCAGCCTTCTGCAAAGAGACGACTGGCTTGGTGGACGAGGGGAGAGCGGTGGCTGTTGTTTGCCTTGACTTTAGTAAGGTGCTCAGCCCTGTCTCCCATCCCGGCCTCTAAGACAAACTGACGAAGCACAGGCTCGGGAGTTGGGCAGGGAGGCAGGCTGGCAGCTGTCTGACCTGCTGTGCTCAAAAGGCTGGGACCCACAGCACCACGTCCATCTGGAGGCCAGCTGCAGGTGGCCGTGTGAGGCTGGATGCTGGCCCGGGGCCGTGAGGTGCCCGGGCGATGGGGCAGGGCATGCCCTCAGCAAGCCTGTGGGCAGTGCAAAACCAGGAGGAGAGCGAGGCAGCTGTGCTGCCACTCAGGGGAGCCTCAATGGCCTGGAGATATCTTCTGGTCTACAGGAATCTCATGAAGTCCAACAAAGGGCAACGGCAAGCCCTGCACCAGGGGAGGAACAACCCCTCAGGCTCTGGGACTGGCCAGCTGGAAGGCAGCTGTGCAGAAAGAGACCTGGCCATCCTGGCAGACTCTGTGTTGACCATGAGCCAGCTGTGTAACCCAGGGGTAGAAAAGGCCAAGGGTACCCTGGGCTGCGTGAGGTAACGTTGCCAGCCGGCCACGGGAGGTGATCCCTGCCCTTCGCTCAGCACTGGTGAGACCCATGTGGGGTGCTGGGCTCAGCTGAGCTCCCTGGTACAGTAAGGATGCGCGCGTACTGAAGGGAGTACGACACGGGACCACAAAGGTAATCATGGGAGTTGGAGCACTCTGAAAGCATCCAAAATATTCACTCCAGATCTGATACATTATAAGCCTCTCTGATTAAGGAAGGAGAAATTGCTGTACATTCAGCTTCCTAACTCTACTGGGATGTTCAGGTTTCCCTGAGCTACTCAAATGTGAAACGTAAGAGAACAATCTGGTGTACACAGACTGCTACAGCGACCAGAATTGATCTTAATAAGTAAAGTATATAGCAAAAACAAATTTTAGGATTGCCCAAACAGGCAAAAAAAAAAAAAATGAATCTGCTCTAAGATGAATCTTGCTGCATCAAAGTAGTAACTGAGCAAGTCTTTTGTCATGTAGAAGCATACACACAAAGTACTGGAGACCAGGAAAAACTGTCGCTTCAAGTAGAGAAACCTCAGTCTTTTGACATCGTGCCATCTTTGCTGGTTACAACAGATAAAGAAATTCAGCGTGCATGAAATAAGCACTGGTAACAAATGGAAATTTTACCAAGGTACCCGGTCAGGACTAAATAAGCATCACTGAAGTCTCAGAAACTCACAGTCACATTTGGTACCGATCAAAGTAGTGTAAAAAGAGGAGTAGGGCAAGTTCCACCTCCAGTGCGTCCAAAGACCAGCCACTGTACTGCTGGGGCTCCTTCAGTCTCTTCAGGCTAGCCCCTGTGGCAGCTCTGAACTGCCTTCTTAGGTGGTATCAGGGAAATAAATCCGTTTTCAACTCTCTGTGGGACATTTAACCTTTTCTGCTTCAGGCAAGACCTAGTGATTGCTCCAAGGATGTGAAAAGACAACTAGGAACATGCATGGTTAATAACGTGAAGTCTCAATCAGATTTCCTATTTGTTCAGCGTGACCTCTGTACAGCACTTGATGAAGCTGACCTGGACACAGACAGAAAGAGCTTCTGAGCACGTCTGCCAGTCAGCCATAGTCTTTTTAGGTCACTTCTTTAAAATGAGCTTCCTGAATTCTGTCTGCTCCCCACTCCCCCCCAAAAAAGACGGAGTTCTTGAGCACATAAAAGACCTCCTTGCCCTTAAAAAAGCAATGCTTCTGACATACAAACAATGTCAGAAATAGTGGGCTACCAGGTGGTTTTAAGCTATATCGCTAATTTCTGTCATGCACCAAGATCTTAATATGGAAGAAAAAAATCGAACTAATTTAAAAAGTTTGTTTTTCTACTTTTAAACTTACTACAAAAGAAAATTACTAATTAACAACCTTAACTTGCCTGTTAAACAGGGCTTGCTGTTGTAAGTCAGCAAGAGGAACTACAGGCTGTGTTGGGGCAACTTCAATTTCCAGATTTTTCCTATAAGGAGATATAGGGAAAAAAAGAGTCCATGCCAATGGAAACTACTGCCTATCCCCACATCCACAACAGCAAGCATGTTACAAACACTTAAAGGAGTTACGTATGGAACAATATTTGATGTTACAGGGCTCTCGTAGAAACAGGAACGTGCTTTGTGACAGATTCCTGAAAGGGACCACCTTCTTTTCAGTCTTCAAGACTGCCTCAGTTAATGGTCAACTGGTTAAACAACAAACCTGAAATAGCAGTCCACAGCATTTTTAATACCATGTGTATTCAACAGCCTCACAACAGAGGACACCTGCACTGCTTTTAAAAACAGAACAAAGTTAGAGGCTTATCAAAGCATTCGATTTAATTTTGGGGGACTTTGGACTCATGCAAAGAAATGACCATTTCAGAAGTTACTTTTACGTATCGGTCTGTTGTTAAGCACTGCATGTACAGCCCATTTCAGTATTTAGAGATTCCACACTAATAGCAGTACGGCTTTATTGCTAATGAAACCAAGTGGTTAAGATGTCATTATATGATACCACAGGATATGGATTTGTTTGTTAGTAGTACAGAGAATGGAAATATTAAGACTAGGAAAACAAACAAATGTATTTAACCTTTCAACGTGACCCTCTAGGAACCCAAACTAAAAACTGACTTTCAGCCACCCATCAGATTAAAGTAGTGGGGTGTTACCACTCATTCAATCCACATAATTCACCTAAAACAATATTGCTCAACAGGAATACATTTCTGTTCTAACGATAGAAAAAAATTAATTACAAACACAACTAAAGCATACTACCTCCATAAATCCATCACTGCAAGAGATGCATGCTAATTATTTTTTAAATCCTTAATTTGTCATTTAGACCTACTGTTATCTCATTTGTAAAGAATTCAAAACACATTTGCACAAAACTAGCTTTCTAAAACATTAACAATGTTTATAAATCTCTTATTTCCCTACAATTTGACAGGATTGATTTTGTGCTACATACTTTAACTCAATCAATCTTTGACTTTGGAAATTTTCATTTAAATTCTTCATCCCACAAATTCAGTTAAAGAAAGAACATCACAACCTAAAGGTTTTGTTTAATCTGAAAACATACCTAACGAGCTCTCTTACTTCTTGTTACTGGAGTTTAAATCATTAATAAAAATCTGAGCTTTCACTCATATGCCAGAGAAGCCTTCTTTCAAAGCTCACTCTTGCTCCTACTTTTCAGTTTCAATAGAAGGCACCAGTACTAATTTACATTATTGTCACAGCAGTCATTCAATATACTCATTAAAATCATGTCTGAAATGAGACCTGCAGGGTCTTGAGAGAAGTTTTAGTGCCAACATAATAATCTAACCACAAGCACTGGTCAACAGTGCTTGATTTTGTCCACTGGTGTTATTGATACAAAATGACTAAAATCCAAACTGCTTTTTAATGCCTTTAGATTATTGCAGGTGGCTAAAACACATTAAAAAAAAAGAAACATAAGGAATGATAGGGATCCAGTATAGGAATGGAAATCTCTGTAGGAATTTTCTCACACTCTAAGACCTGGTTTGAACTCAAAAAACAAAACAGTCTTAGCATTAAAACAACACAACAACCATAAAAGAAGTCTACATACATTTCCTTCAGAGAGCGGAAGAACATCAAGTACTAAAAATATATATAAATATATATTTTAACTTATTCAAAAAGACATTAAATCTGCTTGGAAAAAAAAAAACCTGCTGACCAGCCTCCATGACAATGAAGAGATATCACTGCTTTCTGGCATAGGTAACACTAATTTTACCATGACCCAATTAGCTGCAAAACAAGAGATTTTCCCAGGAAATATACATAAAATATGGCCAGTAAGAGACATCTGTTCCCTTTTACAGGTCATGCTACAGGCAGTGTATCCTTAGGTCCATTATGTTTATTAACCTAGACATTTATTTTGACCATATGTACACACAATCATTTATAGGAAGATGATAATTTCAGATTCAAGGTAATGAACCCACCACAATCTGACAGAGGTCAATAAAAATATCCTAAAATATTACGTAGAACAGAATTTATTACATCTTCCTCACGCTTATGATCATACACACTGGCAGCTACAATCTTAAAGAAAAAAAGGGAAAGAAAAAAAGGCTGAAGTGAATCTTGACAGTTCATCAGTTCATCTACTAGCCTATTACCACTCCATTATTCAGATCAACTACAGTTAACTGTGTGTCTGTAATGGATCAGACATCCCATCCACCTGAACTACTACAATTTTTCCGTTTCAGTTTTCCCTTTTCAAGAACAGTTGCTCTGCTACAATCTATCAGATAAGAAAACTGTCACAAAGCTGAAATATAGCAAATTCAAAGTATCTGAATATTTATTTGATTAAAGTATAGAAGATTATTCTTACTCTGTTAAAGTATAGAAGATTATCCAGTAGAGGAGAAAGGTAATTAACATCTAATTTCAAAGCTTTTCAAATAAGCCTCCCCAACAACACTGGAAGAGTTCTACACTAAATAAGTTTCTCATTTTCATTCAAAAAGGCACACCTGGCAGACCAACAGTAACAGTACGAAAGAGAAAACAGAAGACAAAGAGGCATTCAAATCAAGCAAAAAAAAACATGTTCCCCGCTATCTTCCACATGTGTTTGCAGTCATATCATCAAGTAATATTTGAATAAATGAGGTACACTCACCCTAAGAGAGAGAGAGAGGCAATTTAACAGGTTAGATAGAGGAGAAAAGATGCTTAAATTGCCTGGAAGTCAAGTAATAAAGACAACCTACAAAGCCTGGTAGCATACAGACTTCTAGATTGACTTTTGAGAAGAATTTGCTGACACCACTGGTGGTTGAATTTCCAAGGTTAAAAACAAAATCTTCAGGTAGGTAATTTCATGCATCAGCAGAACAAAAACCCCAGTCTACGAGGCCGTTTATCGGGGCCTGTCTTCAACCAGGGTCTCTGCTTACAGCGTCATGCCCCCAGCACTGCATTCAGTAGAGATCTGCAAATTACGTTGCCTATATTGAGAGATCATCTGCTGTCTATGCTTTTAAATGGTATTATTTCCCATACCCTTCAAGCACCATTTTCTCCCAAAGCTTTGCACTGTGCTATAGAGCACACCCTAAGCAACAGTAGAAAAACATTACCAAGAAAGACTTCTACAGGATTGTTTTAAGGATACAAGTTCTCCAAACGTCTTGGTAATAAAAGGAAGTGGTTCGTACATTAAGAGAAAATATCCGAAAGTTGCTCCTAAGAAAACAAAAATCTGCCTGATGATAACAGAAGTTTTCACAACTGGGTAAACTAACACGGAATGAAAGTCAGCGTGAGGCTCGTGTCAGAGCCAAGCCCATTAGGAAGGTAATGATCTAGGAGGAAGATTAAAAACAGACAGTTTATTTCTTTCAAAGGATGACGTTTCCAAAAAGCACTTCTGATCTCAACAGCAAGCTATAGATGAGGGGCTTATGAGGCAGACACCTTCCACACTAACGTCTCCCTCTAGAAAAACAGGGACAGCTCCATCCAAAAGCATAGCTGTCTCATGAATCCACTTCAGTCATTGCCAGTAAAGGCCTGAGAGGAGGAGGGTACAATGTTTTAAGATCAGCTGTCCCCTGCCCCCCTCCGCCAAAATAACAGATCTATCTTGGAGCAGAAGCAGCTTCAGAAAAATACTCCAATTGCTGCTCCTGCTGGGGAGACACGAATTTATGATGGGCTACGGGAAGCACCCCACCGGCCTCAACACTGACACACCGATGAGGGCTGCATCATAAAGGCCTTGCACACTGTGAGGGATTGCCAAGCATACCATAAAACAAGAATGCCAAATTACAATCCTAATCTTGCTTCCAAGCCCTGTATTTTCAGCCCTCAGCCTGGATTTCCCCCCCCCCCCCCCCAAAAGTATTAGGTGTCAAAAGGTTCGCTGATCGATTCCTAGTCTAAATGCTCTGTAAGGCTAATTAAGACATGGCCAAACTGTGTCCACGTCTTACTTAACAACAGCGTTCAAGCAAGTTTCAAGCAATCTGATTAAAATTGACTAAAAGTGCCTTCCTTCAGTAATCGCTTAGACAGAATGAATTTTACATTAGCAGGATCAAGCACACGTCAGGCCTCAGTGGAAATGAAAAGGGCTTATAGTAATAGGATTTATAAATCCACCGCATTAGGTTAATGGCTAAATGATTTACATGTAACTTTTCCCCCTCCTCCTCACCCTTTAACTCAAAAAGAAAAAAAAACAAACCCACAAAAAAAAATATCCCAACCCTATATTTGGCACTTTTAGCTATGAGTGCCAAGGCAAAAACAGCCTTTCATGCACTTCTTTTTAATTAGCTGAAAATTAAAAGCCATGAGTGATCCTTCATTAACTCTTTCAGGGCAGAAATAATCAATTAGATTTTTATAAAGCCAGAATGCTTGAAGACCCTAATGACCTATTCCAAACAAACACAATGAGCTATCTACACATGCATAATGAAGCTCCGATGGTTTGAAATATGCAACCGATAAAAAATGAGATCCTCATTCCTCATAAAATTGGCGGTAATGGAGTTCTCCATATGAATATTTTCAATTGCAGCGACGACTCTAAAAGCCCTTGCTCTTTCTCAGCCAGCAATTCAATCCGCCTGTTAGTAGCAGTTACTAATGACACTGGAATATAGATGGCTTAAAGCCAACGCGCCCTCTTTGCGAGCGCTGGAATGTCCTCCGCCATGTGGTAAACCAGGTGCTTTGTTTTGTTCTTTTGGCAGCTGAGGCTTTCATTTTCTGGAAATTTGAAAGCAAAGTCATTCAGCTGAGCCCCTGCAGCAGCAGCCACTTGCATCTGCTGCCTTCCCTGGGCGCAGGCAGGGTGCCGACAGGGAAGGAGATCATCCCCAGCAAGTCCTACCTGGCGCCCACCTGTCCCAGAAGGTGAGACCAGGTCAGGTAGGAAGGGCGAAAGCTCGAGCTAAACACGCACCGCCCTTATGTTGACCAAAATTAGTTAAGAGTTGTCAGCTAACAAGGTCAACGTTTCTCAATTAGCCACCGCTTTGCGTTTTCAGGTCACTGTACAGACATTAATAAGTGAATCCAACACCAGGATTAAAGCGAACTGCCAACGCCACATGCTTAAAAATAACTGATCAAGCATCCACCCCTTGTCACCAGGCGCAGTTACATTATCTCCACCTCACTTTCTTTCATAGCATGAGCAGGGCAGCCAGCCGGTGGGGCAGCACCCCCTGCCCTCCCCTCCCCTCCGGTGGCAGCCTGGGTCAGGCCTGGCTGAGTCGTGCCCCTCCTCAACCAAGAAGTTTGTGCTTATATCCACCCGCCTGTTTCTCTTGGGAAATTTATTCTTTACGTCTGTTGCACCACACATACATGACTTGTTACCAGCCCAGGCCCAGTGGCCCAACAATAGCTGGGAGAAGCCGGTCGGCTCCCCCGGCCGGCCGGGTATCGGGTTCACATTCCTTCCCCACAAACACTTGTCTGGTGTCACACAAAGGAGTGACCAACAAACCTGATCCAGGGCCGTTAAATTCAGACAGCAAGGCACCACACAATGACCTTTACAAGAACGATATTAACAGGTGGCTGGTGTCTAATACAAATAATTATATTACGCTTCGGCAGCGTGGACCAAAGTGGAAACACATTGTCTTGTCATCAGCAATTGAATAAGCCCAAGTAACACTACCAGGACAACCTGTTAATGCTAGGAGCTCTTTTTCCTCCTTAACTCCAAAAAACACCTTCCTTCATGGAGCACGGACAATGAGCCCCCACCTCTACCACAAGGTACCTCACCTGAGAGCTTCATGAGGAAAACTGGCACTTCCACCCCCAAGCTCGGAGAATCCTGCTACCCTTTGGAGATCACGCAGGGATTCCTTAGGATTAAATGCAAGCGTTGCCTATGAAGTGTCATCCCATCTTTCCTCCTGAAAACACATCCCTAACCTCAATTATAAACAAAGAAATGGATAACATCGCTGTTCCCAAGCAAAATTCTTCAAAACCTGGAGGAGAAACCAAGCTACACGCAATCAAATTAATTGCTCTCGCTCGCTAATTAGTTTTTCCACCATCGATCATCTCATGTTAGCTGCAGTTTTCATCAACCTTTAACCCTGAGATGAGCCACGGCTTTGACAGGACAGACAGCTGTGGCAGCGGCTGCAACGTTTTGGGAAAGAGAGCCATTTCCGACCATGTCCGAAGCTGAACTCCACCTGGCCGGGGCGAAAAGGGGATGGGATCCAGCACGCTGCCCGACCCACAGAGCTCACCCCAGCAGCCCCCGTGGGGTCTGTGTGGTGTGTTGCGGGCCGGGGGAGCCTGGTTGTCACCCTGCCACCGCGGCCCCGGCCGCATGCCACCAGCGGCGAGCCAGCCTGCGCCGAGAGGGGCCAGGCAGCAGATCGGTTTCCTGTCAGCTGCGCGTCAGCCGACACTTAAGCTGCTCAAAGGCTTCTCATTCTTCGCTGTGGAAAGGGGAGGGCAGGTTCAAGGACACTGCGGCCTGTCGAGATTATGTTCTATACGCACGGGCAAAAAGCTAGGAAATGGCAACTCAAAGCAAGAGGGTAAGCAGTAACATACGGCTTAGGCATCGACACATGGACGGATGGTGGAAGGGGTTGCCAAAACAACATGAATGCCCACAAGGAAATGCACTGGACAGATAAATTGCTTAAAATTTCATTTGGTGGCGCAAGCTGCCTCAGCCATTTGCTCCCACAGGGTTAGGCCACAAGTGACATACCCATTGGCTCGTTAGGGAACGGTTAGTGAGGGCCTCCGCCATGCTGTAAGAGCAGCAGAAAGAATAAAATGAGCACTCAGGCATGTGCTTGCTGCTGAACGTAGCCCAGCGAGAACAGAATGGCTGGGATGTCCTGAGACACCTCCAAAACACAACACATCCCTCCTGGGGGAAAGGCAGCTCCTCGCTCCCATGCAGCGAGGGGCTCCTCCGGCCAGCAGCACCGAACACGCTGCAAGGAGCTCCTGAAGCTCGCTGACAAACCGGGATCTGCTTTGCGTTCCCCTTCGTCTTCAGAAAGGGAAACAGGAACTGGCCAGCATCTCCCATTTCGGGCCTCTTGAACCAAAAGCCAGTTTGGAGCAGCCAGGTGGGTGCTGCTGCCCTGACACCTGGTCAGCCCCAGCGTTCACCAGCGGCCGCTCCTCCACTCGCAACCTGCCCTCACCTCAAGCACACCATTTTAACTCAGGCCGAAGCGAGAGCTGAGTTTTACACAACGCCTCTGGGAACTTCATTCAGGGCTCCCCCCAGATCTGTAAGCAACATAGTACTCAACCAGACAGGCCAAAAACCCAAGGAGTGGCGATTATAAATTTGGAAAGTGACTGGAAACACAAAAAGTCAATGCTTTGGAAGTAAAGACATCTAACACTTCAGAAAAAAAAAGGGGTGGGGGGAGAGCTATAACGACAAATAAGAATTTGTAGGGAAGAAAAATCAGCAAGAAACAAAATCCAGTTGTCCAAGAGGCCTCCAGTCTCCTTACACATGTAAAAGTACTTAAGAACTGCTCCAAATTTTCCCTCTGCCAAAAAAGCACCACCCATCCCTAGAGTCAGTGTCATCTTCATTTTTGCCTTTTTTCTCCCCATTAAGGAGGTATGTGTATTTATTATATATGCTTCTTCTGTAAGTCATTAGCTCTTCATTAATTCCTTTAGTTATTTATTCTTTCTTACTATTCTGAACATTGAAAACAAAAGCAAAACCACAAAAGACCTACCTAAAAAAAAAAAAAAAGTCAAACAATCAGTATCTGAAACATCATATGCTACAGTGACATGGTTAAATTATCCTATAACAATATGCTAATACATACAAGTCAAAGCATCACCTCAAGAATTAATGCCTGACAACAGTATCTTAAGGTAAAAGAAAAGGAAGGATATGGAAGGAGAAAAAAAATGAAGTTACAGAATTATAGCAACTTTATTCTAGATTTTGCCTCTAGTACGGTTGGAGTAAAAGAACCTCTGGTTCTCACCCTCAGGTCTCTCTGACAATTGAATAAGGACATGCCATCCATCCAGGCCACTCTGAATTTTAGCAGTCTAACAAAAATACACAGGAACCTGACATAAAGCACGTCTGCTGAGTATCTGAAAGACAACAGTTGTGAGGATTACAGCCTGATCGCGTGCGGGCTCCACATGGCCTGTCTCTCCATGTTTGTGTGATCAGGCCCATCGTGGAGAAGACAGTGTGGTCAGAGTGAGCATGCTAAGGACAGGCTCTCTTGAGCAAGACAGACAGAACTGCCTGCACACGTTGCCATCTCCAATGAGCCACTTGTAGCAAAATTTCAAGGTGCGTGGGCCCCAGTGTTTTTCAAAAGATTGCCAGCACAGGTTGCTAGAGGTGCAGGGAAGACGCAAGAAACTTAAAATCATGTTGACAAGCATTTGTTCTCAGTCACATCTATCATACAGTTTTGATGCAAGAGGGGATTATTTGTATTTTTAAGTGAATAAAGTCAACTTGTACATGAAGACAGTTTTAAAGGAAATGAGTTGTCCTCAGTGAAACTGAATCCAACTGGCATGTTGTTTTATCTTACAAAAAATTGTACAGTTTCAAATTAAGTACTGATAATGTAAGTGGCAACACAGTCCAACAAAAGATGAGTTTTGTCGGAAGTCATAACTTCATTCATACACTGAAGATCATGTCTTTTACAGGGTGGTTTCCTACTAGTTACTATGCTAGGAGTTTTTGATATACAAAAATATTGTCCACAAAACCTAGTGACACACACACAAATCAGTTTGAAATATTTTTTGTTCCACAACTCTGCAAATTAAAGTCGCACGAGTCCAGCGGTTATAAAAGCTATTTTACATCAAGAAATATACCATCACACCTTGATCCTGTACCAAAACCTATGCAAGTCACAAATTAGGCCTAAAGTCTACCTATCAGTTCAGAAGCACATGCTAAAAAGATACCAAAACCTCGACATTCTTCTATGCAAGGGATATAATAAGCCGATGCTCATAAGAAGTATTTTTTAAACAATCACCCAGAACGGTTAATCTAAATAACATTGAATAAAAAGATGCGATTCACATTTATGAACACATTAGCAAAAGGGATACTTACCACATCCCCAGGAGAGTCTGAGTTTTGTAAGGATATGAACATTACCTTGAACTACAGACAAGAACGAAGACCCAAAGAGCACACCTTTTTCAAGTCACCCACTGTCTCAGGATTTAACAGAGTCTGAAGAAGGAGAAGTTTGTAACAAACTCCGGGGAACTCTCCTTGGGGGTTCAGCCACTGGCAGTATAATGCTTTGCTGAACTTGAGGAAAAGTCTGTGGCCAACCACTACCCCCAGAAGACACATCCTGCTACACGACAGAGCGAGCACTGTGCTCACTGCAGTGTGACAGCACAGCCCTTAGTGATGGCACTGCTGTCAGCCACCAGCCTCACAGGGTCCTCTCCACAAAGGTACCTCCGCTTGAGCCCAGTTTTATACACCTCCCTGTCCCCATGCATGGCTTCTGAATCAAAGAGAAAACATCTCCTCCACAGAAAAAGGTCTAAGTGGTTTGTCTGTTGCACCACTAAGACTAACATGACCTCTCCTTCTCCCTCTCTCTCCCTCCTTCCCCAGTACTGTCTCAGCAACGAACGCTGGCTTCTCAACTTCCACTCAGCAACCAACTTTTCTCCACTTTTTTTTTTCCCCCATAGACCCCACAGCCTCTGGGCAGCCTGTGCCAGCACTCCATCACCCGCACAGCACAGAAGGGCTGCCTGGTGCTCAGAGGGAGCCTCCTGTGCTCCAGTTTGTGCCTAGTGCTTCTTGTCCTGGCACTGGGCACCAGTGAAAAGAGCCTGGCTCCATCCTCTTGGCACCATCCCTTCAGGTCTTGATGGGACTCACTCCGAGCTTCCTCTCCTCTTGGCTGAACAGTCCCAGTTCTCTCAACTTCTCCTTGAAGGAGAGGTGATACAATCTCATCATCATTTTTGTGGCCCCCCTTTTACTAAACAGGCTCTACTTCATACCTGTACCTTCAAGCTGGGTAACAATGTAACTTTTAGAAGCAAGATGTATGATCTTGATTTAACTCAAATGTTGGGAAATCCACCCAACAGCTGCATAGAGTTGCATCTCTCCACAGCTTCATTCTCATGAAGTTTAAGAACCCAGCGTGGCTCATTTATAATGCCAACTGCAGTGGCATTGAATCTGCGCCAACACACACAAGACACTGATCACATAAGAGGATTTGTGAGACAGAGGAGGAAGAGGTGAATAACAGATGGCAAACTGAACCACACACATTAGGGTCATCAGACATATAAAGAATTTTGCTTCTTTGCCCCTCTTACTGCATGATGGTCTTTGCCACAGCAGAAAATCCCTAAAACACGAGTGCTTCAACACTTAGCAGAGCAAAACTGAAGCAGTGTGCAATGTACCGTGTGGCAAAAAGGTCTATTAAGAAATCCAGGCCCGAGTCATCTACCCCTACCCCCTAAAAACATACATCATATAATCCTATATGGCTCCATTTAAATTCAGCAAGGGGTGTTTTGTGTTTGTTTTTTTTTGTCGTTTTTTTGTTGCTGTTTGTTTGGTTTTTTTACCTTCACAAGCCTCAATGGCCAATCTGAGATAGATACTTGTTCCTCGTTGTACCCATAAACTGCAGATAGTCAGACATCCTAAATGTATGTTCCCTAAAGGTTTCAGGGCCCCGACCACTGCTGCCTTAAAAATAATTCATGTTTCAAAGGGAACTCCTGGGGAAAAAAATATGTATTTTGTTGGCTCAGAGCAGTACTGTCAGGATGGCTCCTATATTATTCCCTCGAGGTAGACAGACTAAGTAGGAGGCTTTATCATCATTCAGGCAGATGGGTTATTAGACACACGACACCAACAATTTTAGTAGACTTGAACACGCAAACTTGGTTTCAACGTTGAAATATCAAAATGAATCCACTGCTGAGGAATCCTCTGTTATCAGATAGAGGTGTTTGATAGATACCATCAGAAGAATCACATCTACAGTGTAATGATTTAACAAAGTATTCAGTAAGGAATAAAAAATAAGAAAAGTAGGCGTTAAAGAACTGAAACAGGCACCTAAGTCCCCCTCTCTCTTTCCCTCTTTACAGGCTGCGTGTGAGTTAAGCTCCAGTATCCTGTAGCCCCCCATTTGTAACTCCTCACCTGAAGAGTAATGGTTATAAGAAAGTCATGAGAATAGTGTTTTTTTTTTTTGCACTCTTCATCTTTTTTATTCTGGGCAACTGCAGTAACTTTCAGAAGAGAACTAAATGTCATAACTGTAAATATTGAAGACTGGAAGAAAAAAGTCCCTAAGCAGTAAGTTTAATAGCTTAAAATACCCAACGGAAAATTGTGTCTTCAGAACCGTTCCCATTAAGCTGACCCACTGCATGCATAGCAGTTTCTACCATTTTCACAATGTAGCTGCATACTCCAGATTCTAACTTGTAAGCTGATGCTATTCAAGAAGTGCAAGATTGCTAGAGCTGCAAAGAGCTATCTATTGTAAAATTCCACAGATGCTTCTAATAAAACATACTGAGCAGTCTACTGTGTAATCACTCTTTTCACTTCAAAGAGAGTGACATCTTCAAAATTCACACATGAAACATGTCCATCCACAAAGTACACTTCTGAATCTGTTCATCTTAGTCTCTAAGAACGTAAGTGAGAGAGAAAATTAAGGAGATCTAGCAGCTAGGCTTCTTAATTCCTGGAAACAGGAATTTACTGGCATGAAATAAATACCTGATTTGCTGTTTGCAGTTCCTGAAAGATGGTCCTAAATAAAGATTTGCGTGCTGGCTGTAAAGAAGGACTTAAAATAGTATCAGAACGCAGACCAAGACACTTAGAAATCTGGAGATTCAGCACCTGAACGTCCTCCTGAGGGCATTCTGGAGAGTGGCCAGCAAGGGGTGTGCTTTGGCACTTCTCAGTCATGCTGCCACATACTTCCACAGTTTTCTAATTGAAATTTTCCCTTTTTCAACTCTGGAAAAAAGGAGTCATCTTCACTTCTAACTTATTTCTGATATGAGCCCTACCATCTTTAATAGAAATTTAGGTATTAAGCATGTATTGCTTAAACTAATAATGCTTTGTAGTAACTAGATAATATTAATTCAGTAAATTTATTATTTCTTCTATAGTACACCACTGACATACAACAGTGTAACTATTTGGGGGTTAAATTCCTGTGGAGTCCATAAACTGCCATGACTCAAAATTCCCCATTTTAGCCAAATCTTAACTTCTGTTCAAAAAAAAAAAGTTTAATGAATGTGTACGCTAGATATTTAATCTGTTCTCGGAAAATGAGAGATGACCTTCACTCTAGTAGCAACTGGTTTATACTGTCCAGCTATGCACACAAGGGCATTCTGTGTTTGCTTTGATCGCTTGCACATGCCAGAAGTTGATGTCATTGATAGATTATGGCTATTGACACTGCTATCGCTCTCACACAAAAGCTTTATTAGCATAATAGAAGGGCTGAAAGTGTGCTACCCCAGTTTCTAAAAATCTTCCCCATCTGCTGCTGCGTGACATAGGTAGAACGCCTTCCCTTGCCTATTAGCTAGGATACAGCAGGCACTTGAACTCCACAGTAAGACTCAGGCTGCATCTGTCTCATGAGCAAAACTATTGTTTGTAAGATAATTACTCCAGCATTGTTAACTTGCAGCAATAATCGAGAAGGAAATCACCTAATAAGCCAAGTTACATAGTAATCTAACACATTATAACAGTAATGACTGCATATCAACTTTGAACCCCCTTTTGTACCAATTAATTTCAAGAGCATTAGCACCAACAGTAAACGAGTATGAAGCAGTTTAAGCACCAACAGTAAACGAGTATGAAGCAGTTTAACTAATTAAAGCTTGCTATGTAACAGACTTAGTTTCAATTATCATTTTTCACATTAGTCATCCGAAACAGTAGTGGTATGTACCAGCTGGAAAAGTTAAACATTTAGAACAGGGGCTGCCTATTCCCACAGCAACAGGTAAACGTAGCGCCTTTTGAAACTATGTTATGCACTTTCCTAGGAAAACTGCTAACTAAGCCTTATCAACAGAGACAAACAGCAGATGGCAACAAATGTGCCAAGAGACATTTCATCCTCCAGGAAGAGTTCAACACAAGGCATCAGCAAAAAAGGAGCAGAGCTGGAAGCTTGACTTCCACAGATCTTAGCCAGCTGCTCTCTTCTGTAGGATTAAAAAAAATAAAAATCAAACCTACTCAAGCTGTGATTCTTATCCTACTGTACAAAGTTTCAGATGTAGCCCATCCATGCATCTTTGACAGAAAGTCCAGTACCAGGTGCATCACAGGAAGGTAGCAGTCCTTTCCGTTATGAGAAGCTTGCTTTTCAGTAAAGAAGAATTTGTTCAAATACATTCATCAACTCTCAAGTCTGAGTTAAGAGGAGCCTAAAATTTAGGTACTCTTTTATATATACCTGCAGAAAAAGAACTAATTATTATCCAAGCTTCTTTGACTTCTTGCCCACTTTTGGGCTCACAGAGTTGGGCTTGCCCTCATGTGTCCTGTGTAATGCAGTAATTTCTCTTTACCAATTCTGAGCACTCGGTGTTTTCAGGTGAAAACCCACAGCTATCTTCTCAAGATCATTTTATTTTGTCCTCACACACTGAACACACTGACTGAACTGAATGCTGGGGTACAAGTCATTTTCATGTTTCTCCCCCAAGTTTTAACCTCAAGGCCTTGCACTTATCAGAGAAGTTGCTAGGATTTTTGGACAGCTGATCATCTGTGGAACTACCCATCGACAACCCCACTGACCCCCTTCTTCCACCCCCACCCCCACCCCCAAGTAACCACACACCAAAAAGGATGATAATAGTACTCAGCTGGGAAGAAACACAGAGGACAAGAAACAGGAAAACAGAACTAAAATAATAAAAAGGAAATCAATTACTTGCTGTCTCAAAAAACCTATTTGCAGGTTATGTTACTGTTGTCCAAACACTTTACAGTAGAGTTGAATTAACATTTAAGCACTCATGCCCATTATGTTTAAATGGTAGTTAAAAGCAAAACATGTAAAGGAATTCTCTCCCACTATGGATACACATACAGGTTTAGGTTTTCCCAGACTCCCATCTCCCCCTTTGTTCACTGTAACACTCAAAACCTCAAAGGGCAGAACAAGTGCAAGTCACTGTTTTTTTTTACGGTGGATAGCTGAAATCCTAAAACAGCTATTGGCCAGGACACAAATATTCACAGTTAAAGAGAAAAAAATCTCCATGTTCTGTAAAGACTGGGTTAACTGGTTAAGCATAAAAAAAAAAAACTTTTTGTTTAAAAAAAACTTCGTCAAAATCCAGACCCCATGAAAGATGCCTACTTCCAACACTATGTCGGAAGAACTTAGTGGAAAAAGTAGTATCACGTCACATAAAATTGAAAAGAAAATAAAAGCTTAACAAGAACCCAGAGCAGATCTGTGATGGTCTATGTACAACACAAACTATTAATAAACTGTTAACCCCAGTTCTTCTCAGAGAGAGGAGCAGACTGACAGTCACAAAACAGGCTTTCCTTAGGTTAAGGTGGAAAAGGCCATGGACAAATACTATGTCGGTACTGATACTTGATAATTGTGATAATCTACTACCATACATGCTTCACATGCTCTTTGCAGCAAAAGAAGTTGCTTGGCGTAGCAGAGAGGCTCTCCCCTATTATGCAGACCAGCTGAGCTTAAAACTATGCAGTACTGTATGGAATAACAGAAGGATCCTTTCTGGAGCAGTCAGATAAATGCCACTTCATACTGCTTTACCATATCCAGATCTCCTCTGACAGATATATTACTTTTTCTTTTTTTTCCCATTACAGGGGAAAAAAATTAAAGCAAAAACCCTTTGGGGAAGGAAATAGCTGACATTTAATAAGCTAATATAATAAACACTGGACAACAACAAACATTGATTCCTACAGTGAAAATTAATGAAAAGGAAACTGGGACAGCTGCACAGTCCAAAATTGGCACTGATTTTCAGAGAAGGAATAGGATCCCTGAAACTATTACTAGATGGCTCAGGAATCCCTGGCAAAAAATCAAACAGTTTCTTAAAAAAAAATTGCTGTAATTTAACACAGTATTTATGACAGAGCAAAGTGACACAAGCTCACACTCCAGGCTGAAAACTGAGAGACACAAACACAAGCCACAATTTATTAATCTTCCCTCGGTCAACATGTCAGAAGCCCATCTTACTGGAAAACAAAAAAAAAAAAAAACAAAAAAAAAACCTAGATTACTTGCTTATATATGAAAGATGAGAGACCCTCAATTATTTTCTACAAATAATTGAAAAATAAAAGTTCAAGATCCACCAAAGTAACAGATAGCAAAAGGTCTGTACTAGAGTAGGGGTAGGGGAAAGAAAGGGTTGTTTTTATTTGAATGGGAGAAAAAAAACGCATTTGCTTGTAAAATCCAACAAGATTAGGACAGAATCTTCCAGAGAAGCCTAAAAGCAACCAGAATCATTATGAAAGCCATTAGGTCACCACAGAAGTGCAAGTAACCCCTAACCATAAAAAGAATGACATTCATTAAGCAATGACAGAGAAAGAAGTAAAAGGAAAGAATCTGCACCCTCCCCACCAAGTGATCAGTTCCAAATATTCCAAGTCCAGCTGAAGAGTCAGAGAGATGTAGAAATCGTAGCCTACTCCAAAAAGGGTCTCAAGGAACATTGTCCCAGTTTAACAAAGAGAATGCAAGTTGGGAAGAAAATTTCTTGTGTGACAGCTTTCCCCTAATTTTTTTTATTTATTTTTTTTAGGATCTGTGAGAATTTTCCCACTGTAGGAGTACCAAAACTAATTCAATTTGTATGTATATATATGTCAGCATAATACACTTTTGGCAAGTGGCAGTTTTCATACTCTTCCATCCTTGGTTCAGCAAGGCATTTTTATTCATAGATGAAGCATTTCAGCCCCCTAAAGTCAGCCCAATCTTGTTAAAAGTCAGAAGCATCGTTCCATGATTTACATAAAAGCATTCCCACTGAACTAAACAGCAACTGAGAGATACAGTAAATGGGTTCCAGATAACATTTAAATAGCTGTACTAATTACACCACACAGGAACATGATCCCGTAACTCAAATCCCCAGAATAACCATCTAGAACATTAAAGGGAAAAGAGAAGAGAAGACAGTAGGCAAAGGAATTTAATAAATAAATAAAACATTCAGCATAAAGGAGGTAATCTCAACTAATTAGATGCCGTAATGATCTTCTCACAATCTGTTAGAGGTGAGTAGTAGTTAATAACTTCGCAGATTTCCTTCAATCCTTTAACAAGGAAGGAATGACAGTTTCTAAATCATTATTGCTCTGTCATCCTGGACCACTGCCAAGAACGTGGAACTTCAGGACACCTGTCAATTAACTCATTCCTACTGAAGGCAGGCTCATCGTCAGCCTTCACATCTATTAAAAATTAGTGATTAAAAGCAATCAGATCAAAAGCCGTGGCAAAATTAAAATTGGAATTGGTCTCTTGAAGGACAACAGTCTTTGACAAAAGAGCACAGAGTTGTCTCACTGCTGAATTAACTACATACATATTTTGGAAGATGAACTACATGATGTAATAGACCTTTTTCCATCTCTAGCATCTGTGGTATATAGTGGTACATGCCAAAATGACTGGCCACCTGATGGACAATTGTGTGTAAGAGTCAGATCTAAAGCTTTTCTCTAATCAAAGCTTTCTGCAGGGGTTCTCAGTCTAAGTACAGGCTTCTCATTGATTTTTCTTTTCCTCTAGGATGACTACTTTTAACTGTAAGTTGAAAAATATAAAGTTATGCATTGAAGCAAAAAAAGGTATAATACATATTAAAACATCAAGACAAGTGAGCTATTATGATTTAAAGAAACTGATAGATTTCTGTGCAAATACAAAAATGATATTTGCCTAAGTTAAAAGATGCTAATTATGCGGAGTTCCGAGGGAGACAGGGAGAGGGAGGGGAAGAAACTGAAGTCATTGCATGAAAACCAAAACATCAGCTGTCATTGCCTCATAGCCAGGGAGTTCAAAAAATCAAAGTCAAGGAAGTCCTAGGTTCAACAAGGGAAATTCCAATCAGAACAAAACTAATGGGAAGCCTGCAAAACACTTGAAAACTGAGCTGAGATTTCCTTGTGCTTTTGTGTCAGTCTTCCACGCGTTAATTCCAAATTAAAATACAAGAAAGCCTTCGATAGATGGATATCCCAGTAACATAAAAAGCACCAAGGAAGAACAATGAACTAACACCAGACAACATTCGTCGCACTAAAGTCAATCAGAGAAAACAGGAAATTAACTCTTAGCGTATCAGTTGTGGCACTGCCTAACAGAATGAAGACACAAAGAAAACAATTCAGAACACCAAACTGAAGGGGGAAAGCTGCCTAGGGAAACAACGATTACTTCGGCGTAATTGCCCTTTTTCTGGGCAACTGTTCTGCAGGTTCGCTTTCCTTGAACAAAAAGCTGTTTGTACCTGGAGGTCTTCTACATCACAATCACAAACCTTTCTTACGTAGGTCTTCCAGGAAACGTGACCTTGAACTTCAGCAGAGCAGCTCAGCACACAATCCTGCTTTCCTGATAACTTCCAATTGTTTAAACCCACCAATTTCTGGTCTATTCCACGAACAAGGCAAGCAATTAGAGAGAAAGCATTAACTTAACAAGGCTTAATCAATCTGAGATGAATCAGCGAAGCAACCGTTTGGCTACAACTGTCTATTCCTATCTCAGTAGGACTCAGAAGCTTTGGTGGTTTTTATTTCCCTCTTAAAGAAAAAAAAAAAAAAACAACAAACACAGGGCTTCCCAACTTTATTACCCAAATTTTCAGTGTTTCTCCAGTCTCACGTAATCACCAAGGCTAGCACAAGCTCAGCTAGATATGACTGTGGGGAAATAATACCTGCAGCAAGGTTCAAATGACAACCTAAAAAACTAATTTTTTCCCTCCCCCAAGACCATCAGTTAGAACTATGAAAACACAAATAAAAGACTAGACATGAGAAAGATAAAGGGAGGTGGTTTTTTGTTTGTTTTTAATTTTGCTAAACCGGGTGTTAAAATAGGATTTTATGAAGCAACTCTTTCTAGTGGCTCAAATCAGCAAATGCACACAAGTATCAAATTGTAGACCAGATACCAACATACATAATCTAACCCTACTCCCTGAAACCTTACTCAGTAAGTCTGATAAAGGGCACAGCCTGAAGCTGAAGACAACACTACCACCAGCAACACCTCCTGCCTTGTATTATGTAAAGCCCCTGGAATGAAAATAAATTGAGAGCAAGCGTAGGTTAGGCTTTCACATGCATTTCAACCATTTATCAAACTCTAAAATTTGGAGGGGATTTATTTCATCCAGCTTTGACGCTGCCTTCTCTCTTCTGCAGAGGAAGTCTGAAAACATTAGTTTAGTCTACAGGCCTGACTTACAGGTTTCCTTGCATCAAACCTTGCCTACCTACATTAAAAAATCCACATCAAGTAACCCGTCTCACCTTGTTGAACTACATCTAGCTTTCAAGAACTCTTTGTTCCAAGCAGAATTCTTGATGACACCTACCAGAACCTCCTGCATTCTAACAAGTATACTGTACCAACAGTAGTAGAGATGGTCTACCTTCCACAGATAAACACAGGTCTTGAACAAACCACCTCATTTGTCCCATAAGTATATTTCAATGCTGAGAATAGCATAAGCTGTCCATGTACATCTTCTAAATTAAGCCAATGATTCCTGGCATAGGCCCAGCAAAAGGACATACATGCAAGAGACCACATGACAATCTATGCAGCAAAACCAGCAAAACTAACCTTCTAATAAAGTGTGTTTCACAACAGAGAGCTTTTACACAGTGGGCAACATTCCCAGGAAATACACGTGAATGTTGGTTATGAGATCAAGGTTGTCACATTTTTGAGAACAGTATGAATATTTAAGTCTTGTGGGAAACAGACACTTCAGTTAGATCATTTTCCTATACTCTTAGGAGTACAGGAGTGCTTGAAAAGGAAAATGGATTTTCTCCCTTAATTTGAAGTCTCTTATATTCTGAACATTTTATTAGCATCTAGTTATCCAAAACTATGGTTTCTAGAATAGGCCAAAGTCCAATTTAAGATAAACGAGTGAGGCAATAATATCCTGAAGCATAACTTCTGTTAAGTCTCAAAAACCCAAATATTTTATGGCAAGCTACCAATGTACTAAGAAAACACATACTGCAAAGACTTGCAGTGCTAACAAATACGCAGGCTAGAGAAAAACATTAAACAGTAGTAAATTAAACACTTCCATTAAGCAGTGGTATTCTTCCAACCTTAATAGTGGGTATTAGAAAACAAACTTATTTGAAAATGGAACTTAATCAGTCTACAAATGGCGTTGTGTTGTTGCAAAAGCTCTCATCTTCAGGGCAGAGCTCCTGTGCTCCTACATCGCTCTTCTATGACGCACCTCTATGCCTGTACTCAGAGAAGAGAGCCACAAAAGGATCTGTCTTTTTGAATCTCATAATTCCTACAGTATTCTAGGCAGGATGAAATTATTTCTTTGGTTATTCTAAAGCTTAAGTGTGGCAAACTCTCTGGATTCAGGTATGCCCACCATTTTATGGCACACCTGAGTCTTTCCTGTTGCCACTGGATGTGGACAGACATTTCCACCTCTCCTAATCCTGAGGGATCAGCTCTCACCCAACACACATGGCTTCTACAAGGGCAGGTACTGTTACATTTTAGATACTCTGGAAAACATGCCAGAGACCTTCCTCCTTAAAGTCTCCTCGTACCCTGGCTCTCAGTTTTACCACGATTTTGAGTGAGGAATATCTTGTTGTTACCTAGGCAGCCACGTTAAGATAAGATTCAAGCAAAAGCTGTATCTTTTGGCAACATGGGAACAAAATACAAGATAGGAAACCATAAGAAGAAATAAAAGTACAGGAGGAAGAAAAACACAAACAAATAAAAACGCCAAGTGTTCATCCTATTAACACTAACCCTACAGTTTCACAGTCAGGTGTGAGCTGGAAAAAGGCTGGTGATGCTTGACCCCTTGTATCTCATACTGGGTCTGCCCCCAATTTCTGACCTCCTCCTTTCTATCAGCTCTAAGAGCATGCAGTGAGTCACTGAGTCATTGATCCAACAAAAATCAATTTGGTTTTCCCCTAGAGTTAGTTTTCAAGTCAGACCACCAGGCTGATCCAACTCACCATGTGGCCATGCAATTGCTAGAACCCATCCATCGAAATCAGTAGTCAGGAAGCGAGAGGCACCACACCTTTGGTGACAGCACAGTCGTAAAATAAGCACTCATGAAAAAGAAAGCCTCTGCATCCCTCTGACTTGCTGTACCTCTCGCATCTGATCAATCTTCCTACACATTTCTAAGTGAACATCCATTGCATAAAACCTTTTTGCTCCTTAAAGAACACCACCCACCCAAAATAAAATAAAAATTCTCCTTCAGGCTCATTTCCTTCTCACACTGAATATTCCGGCCCTGGTTTTTAATTGAAATGTTTCATTTCCTCTTTCTTGGAGGAACGAGTTTCTTTGGAAAAAAATGTTTCTTTGGAGATACAGAAGTCTTCATCACACCAGATGTCATCTCATGCACTTGACTTACAATAATAATATTCAATTTCAACAAACGTTAAGATGTTCCACGATTTTTCTACCACTTGGCACTCAGTTTGCATTTTCAGACTGTAAGCAGCCTCTCCCTCGAAATGTCCGTTCTAACTTGCTTTGGATATTAGCATGCAGAATAAAGTACACAGCTTTTCTACTGGCTCACAATTGCATATATAATGATAAATTTAACAATAGTGAGCACTGGTTTGACACCAACAGCTTCCATTTAGGGACACTGCAACAACTTAGCACTACTTCTCGGAAGATTTCAGTTTGTCATTTCTATATTTAAAAGCAATTAAGAAACTCTTTGCCTAGACTTTTGTTACCAAGTTCCAAGTCTTCCAAAAATGTAACGCTGATAATGTATTCCTTGTTTAAATATAGATGGCATGCTTAGATGAGAATTTAGGAGGCTCCTTTCCCTCATCTAACATTCCCGTTTCTCCCATACTACTACATGGAAGAAACCAGGTATCTGACAATTGTCCCATTCACATGACAATTAATGCAGCCTCCTTAACGAAGGCTTTATAAGCTATTAAGAGAAAGTACATAATGATCAATCTACCCAGATGAACAAGACTTGGAAAAAAAATGCACAGAAAGATGCCTGGATTTTTTTTATTTTTTTTACAGAATACAACTACAACAGACAGCCATTAGCCTGCTTACCTACCCTTCCTTAATTTATTTTTTTTATTTTACTTTAAATGAGCTCATCTTTCTCCACTTTGTCTTTCTCCTCCCTCATCCTTTCTTCTCCCAGACTGCTGCAATAACATGCTTTTATTCATTCCTTTTGACTGCCAGGGCCTTAAACTAATTATTAATTGAGAATGTATCTAAGGATCTCAATGAGAAAGTTGGAATTAACCCAATTGCCTTTCTCCCCCTTCTATTTTGCATACTGTAACAGCAGATCTACCTGTTAGCACGGCTGAAAACAGCAAATGTGTGATTTTCCTTTCAAAAGCAAGTTTAGTGGCGACACGGGCAAAAATGCGTAGCAATGAAAAACAATGTAGAAAAATGAAAGCACCTAGAAAAGGACACAGTTTGAGTGATAACCATTAGCAACCACCTTGTCTACAGATAAAACTGTCTCAACAACTTTGCTGTCCTGTAAGAAAATCCTGCAGTAGAGGGCATCCTGAGTTTGGGAAATCAGACAACTGACACTTCATCAAAAGACTTGTCCTTTAAAGAGGCTAGAAAGGCATGACCTTACACTGCCTGCTAGTGCAGAGCTGCCTGGCTGTACAACACCGACTCATCTTGTTTCCAGTTGTTAAATTACATTAAAGGACATCTAAAAATATATTAAATATTTTCCTATTACTTTTCCATGCAAGCAACTGCTGTCGTTACAACAAGAGCAACGCCCAGGCAAATGCTTAGTAACAGGGAAGGGGGCGGGGGGAGTCCAGAATCCTTCTAATCTCTCTAGATCAATAACGTAACATTTGGATTGCAAATGCAGAAAGAAATTTTTATCTTTAAATTTGTTGTAAGAACAAGTACTGAGACGTTTCTAACAATCAAAATAGGAAAACATTCATTTCTTCCAAAAAGGTGAAACGGATCCCAGTTACGGTTTTAACTCTCCCATCCTAAATTTTTGCTCATTTTTTTCTTCCAAAATATACTGATAATTGACCTGTCTACCTTTGATATACAATACATTAAATTCAGAGAAATTTCACACTGATATGCCCCATCTTCCCTGCTGGAGATTATCCACAATCAAATAAACAAACAAACAAGGAAGACCCATCTGAAAAAAAATCATATAGTCAATGTTTAAAACACTTTGTGACAAAAATGAAAGCCTTAATTGATTAATGATCTCAAGGTCTCTATCGCCATCTAGTGAAAAATCCCTTCCATTACTACACTACCAAGATAAAACATACCTCGTTCAACAGAATGATACACACTAACTGCTCTCCAGGATCCAGCCTATGTATGACCAGAGTTGTAAGACACTTCTATGTTTCTGCTGCTTGTTATAAGGTAAATAAAGTTCCAGCACTGTCACATATCTCACTAAGGTTGACTGCTGAGAACTGAGCTCTTAGGGGAAATTTTGTCGTAGGTTTACAGATTACACTCTCCTAGCACTGTGATCCGACTTTATAAATGACACTTTTTCTATGTTGTATTTAATAATTCAGCTATTACATTAATGTGAACACGTCATACACTAACACAGCTTAAAACAAGTTCTTAAAATAGCAACATATAATCACAAGAAGTTTTAGTCATCATAACGAACTCCATGGTAGTTCCACTACACCTTTGATGCATTGGCACAGCCAAACCATAAAACAAAGTTACCGTCCACGAGAGGCAATACAAAACACTCAGCGCTATACACCTGCAGTACCTGGTCTTCCTATAGCTAAGGGGTCTTCAGTCACGCAATTAGAACGCAGCAGTTCATAACAAGTCAATGCTTATTCTCTATCACCTATGCTAAAACTTAACGCTATGGTGAGCTTCAAGAGCTTCAATTTGAAATGTACATTCTCTGCTTTAAATTATTCTGTTACGACTTACTATTGAACTATAATTTTATAAAAAATATTAATTTCACTTTTCATCCTATACAATACTTTTCCCACTTAGACATATACATTAGAGACATCTGCAAACCTACCTGAGTTTACCAGGTCCTCACCAAAAAATAAAAAAGAGCTACTGATTACTGATCATCATAAAAGGCCATTGAAGTTTACAACATTAACATTTTTTCTCCAAGTTATTTTTTAATTTACCTTTTCATATACAAGAGCCAAATCTCCTGATACTTAACATTCACCTATTCTATATTAGCATTTACTGGTAAGAGGAAACCTGTGAATGGAAAAACTAAAAGTTATAGAGTAACATTTTTCTAGGTTAAATATTCCAACTTATAAAAATAAACCAGAACGCTAAGGGGTCATCTTGTGTCATCTTTTATGGCAGAAAGTACTACTCAAGAAACAAGGAACTTATAAAGCTGTATCTGTTTACTGACTACCTACATAAAAATGCAAGTTTCCATAACAGAGCATATACAATGTATTTCATCAGAATCTATCATACTTACACAGAAGCACAAAACTGCAGATCATTCTGAAAATTCTGAAGTTTTCAAAAGTTTGTTATCTCGACAGTACCCAGAATAACGAGTACTAACCTACCTCAAAGAACACTAAAAAAGAACTTTAAACTAAAAACTTTAGCCCTACAGGAGGTGCTGTACCAGAAGAGACCTACCACAACATTAATGCTCCATTGATTCCAGCAGTGCTGTCAGTTGAAGCCTGGCTCCTGCCAACCTCCACAGCACCTCTGCGCTGTGCTCCCAGCAGCCTCCAACCACAGAGGTACTTTTAGAACTGCACTGGAGACAACACATTTTCAGGAAACAGTGCAACAAAGCATCAAGTTCTTCCTCAAACTCAGAGCAACACAGAACCATACGTGCAAACACGTGCAAAGAAAGCAGAAAGCAAGCTCATGTCTAGCACCACCAGAATTTTAGAGATATGAAATCCTTCTTAACCAAACATCAAGTATGTGAAAAAAAGCGTCTCACAGCATTCCCTACCAACTATTCCAGGATCTCCCCGCCACACAGTAACCCATTTCATCATTACTTTGGAACACCTAGGTTGGATGGGGCTTTGGGCAACCCAGTCTAGTGGGAGGTGTCCCTGCCCATGGCAGGGGGTTGGAATCAGGCAGACTTTAAGGTCCCTGTCAACCCAAACCATTCTGTGTTTCTACAGTTCTTACAGTTCTATAATGCAGGAACACCAGAATTGAATGCACTATCATCTCGTAACTGGTAAGTCACAGACAACTGAGAATAAACTGTACGTGCAACTACAAAGTATTTTCCCTTTTAACACAGAAGCCAAAAGCTCTGGTATCTATACAATACCTAGTTTGTGACAGGTGCTCAACGTGACTAATAGAGATCATTAAAAAAAAAAGTAAAATTCATGACTTGTAAAACACTGCTATAAAATATAAACTACATGACATTCAGCTGCTATTGATGCCAACTTTGTAGACAAATACATCAGAATCTTAAAAAAAAGCATACACACCACTATTTCCTTAAAGGAAATGTCAACATCAGAATTCACACAATGTGTAACTCATTTACAGTTACCAAAGCTGGAAATTATTTCCTAGTTAAACACGTGTATAAGGTTAAGCATACTGGTTACATAAATCCTGGGAGGACAGCAGATGTGGGATTGCCTCTAGAAAACTGCTCAGATGGGACATCTTTGAAAAACAAAGATGTGTTATCAGAAACAAAACACTCTTATGCACATTAGCTGGAAGTTGTAAATGGACTTCCAGCAAGGAGAGCTGTACCCTCAAGTCACAAAGCGTACATGCCTCTGAACACCGACATCAACTCATTTATCTCCCTCCTGGAGGAAACTAAATGAACTAAAAGGTTGACCAAACACTCTGTCACACTCATTCCCTAGACCATTGCAGATTACTGCTTGGTATTCTCTTTTATAAAGAACTCGCAAGCAGCACCATGAAAAAACTGTGGTTTAAGACACAGTATATGAGTGGTATGCTTTGGATCTGAAATGATTATTTTTTTTCCCCCAACTGATGTGGTCTGCATTCAGCTGCCATCCTAATCAATGGGAAGAGTAGTTTTGCCTATAAAGTTAAGAGTCTCTTAAAAAAATCTGGCCTCTTGAGGCTAATGCAAAGCTTCACTCTAAGGAACAACCAGTTTTTGAAAATAAGGCCCTAATACATAATCCACTGGCACCAAGGGATTAGTTAGTCCTGTCACTAAATTCACATTTTCAGGAAACTCAGCGTATCAGGGCACATGACAGACTGGCCAAAGACAGGCTCATCCAAGCTGACATGTACTACTGAATCAAAGACCGAGCCATCAAGCAGAACTAGAAATTCACGGAAAACGTGAAAGCAGACCTGATTTTTTTTGTCACCATAATCCAGTCTGTTGAAACTAAAGAAGTTTAATTCAAAATACACCTCTGGCTAAAGCTAGAGCTTCAGTTTGTCAGAGTTTTTGAGACATTTATCTGATTCTTTTCCAGACACAGGATTCTTTTTTTCTTCTGCAGTACAAGAAAGATAAACACTACAGTTACAGAACCAAAATCAGGTTTGAAAACAAGTAAAGACCACTCTCTAATTCAATGAGAACTAGGTAGCTCAAATTCACTTTTATGTACATGTGTTCACAACCTGTTTAAGGACTTACCTCTCTCCCTTTATGGGTCACCAAAGCAGCCAAAGGCTTGGCATAGAATCTGCTGTAGGAAAATCCCAGGCAGCCATACATGCTGTTAGCAGTGAGTTTCAAAGCTTTCTGTCTGATATCATACTGAAAAGAAACACAACCAGCAAAAATGATACAACCATAGCCAACAGAGAACAGAACTCAATCTTCACAATTACATTCACAGCTTCTTATATAGTCTGCAGCAATGATGGGCTCCAAGTAAAGCACATTACAATCACTGCTCACTACTAATCATCCCTATTCTGCAAGGCTGATCAGTGCACTTAAGGGGAGTGGGAGGAAAAAAATCAAAGGAGTTCCATAAAACACACCTGTAAATAAAGGTCAGGATTTAAGTCTGGCTGTTTCATTAACTGCTTAACTTGGCGCCTTCTCTCCACCAGCTTCCTGATTTCCTTCGGCAGAACTCCCATTTCCAGAGATGGGTCCGGAAGCTCTGGAATTTCTTCCTCTTCTTCAACCTGTCAAATGATCACCGCTGCTTATCTTTTTTCTTCTTGAGAGTTAGATTTTAACGTGTAAAGTGAAAAGCTTGGGGAGGAGGAATGGACACATACACACACAAAAAAAACAAAACAGCTTCTATCTACTCCTGCAAGAGCACTCAAAGTGCAACTTAGGACAACAAGTGTGAGAGGTGTTTTTTTTTTTGTGGTATTTCACTATACTACTTGGTCCCTGCTGGGGGACAGGAACTAAGCTGGTCTCTGGAAGAAATCCAGCAGAGACATGGACCAGTAGCAGGGAGATTTTTATTTACTTATTTTAGCATGTGTATAAATACATATAAATATAAAAATATACACATGTAAATGTGTGAAAGAGATAGGTAAAAAAAACATAAATAAAAGCACACACAAGCAATCCTTTCCCTGCTGAAATAATACAACTTTTTTTTTTTAATTCTCTTGTAAGTATTTTTGGTATTCTGAACTGTAAAATAGAGCACAAGACCCGTGGAAGTAATCCTTTGAATAAGGTAATTGACAAAAGAGAAATCAACAGTAACAACAGACTGAAAACCCTACCCCAAGCAACTCCAGTACAGCAAAACAACAACCTGACAGAAAGCACACATTCTTCCTTTTAATGTAACTGAAGAAGCAATTGGTCATAAAAAAAATGAAAATATATTTCAGGTATAATGGAAGAGACAGAAATACACAGAGAGAGACTATGAGGTTGGTAGTCTAGTATAGCAGCCTAGAAAGAAAGGTAGCAAGAAACAACAGTAAAATTTGATTAAATATCATGCCATGATAGAAATCAAAAAGAGCTGTTTTGAAGCACACTTAAGAAAGAAGGATAAATCCACAGGAAGTTTGGCGAAACTTAATGAAAGAGCTCCACATACTTTTGTCCTCATTTCTGCTGTAGTACTGACATTTTATTTGTTATAAGATTAACTATGTCTCATAACTACTTATGGACAACACACTAATTCCAACTAGCGAGCTGATCCCAGTTAAAAATAAAAGCCTCAAGTTTAACCTTTAGCCCTGACCAGCTCACTGCTTCAGTTTACAGCACAGCTCCACCACCAACCGCGCCAGCACAGCTGAGGGGAGGAGAACAAGCAGCCATGGCCACCGGCCACCGGCCATGGCCAACACAGCTGCGAAGGAAACAGTATGTGGAACAACACCTTCAGGCGGTTTTTCGGTTGCCTTTAATATGCTTCAATGCTTTATTAAACAGTGTGATTTCAGCAAAGCTGATCCTGCAGCTGACAATCTCAGGAGCACTCCCTGACACACACCCCCAAGACACGCACAGAGTTCCCCTGCTATCTAATAAAGACTGAGTTTTACTGCACTCCTTCTCCAAGCATGAGACTTGCGGCTCCTCCATTCAGGTACGTTTGCATGAATTCTACGGCGACTTAACTTTAAAAAAATTGGCCAGGGGTCTCACAAATCGCTACGAGGACGTGGGACTGAAAAGGACCAATGGAACCTGACTAAAAATCTTGTTTCATGAGGTACCAAACTAGAAAAGATAGATTTAGAAAGATTCTAAGAAGGTATTACTGAAAGGAAGATGACAGATATACTACTCACAAAACCCCAAACCAGAACTTACCAATGATGCACCTTTAAATAAGAATCACTTTTTCTAAGTGTGAGGAAAAAAAGGCAAAAAAAAGCCAGAGGGAAAAAAGAACAATTTCTTTAAAAGCTAGTTCACAGAAAACACACTGAACTTAAGACAGTCACAAGTTACAGCACAAACCTCTGCCCTTTTTTGTGCTTCTGATGACACTCGTTGCACTGTGGTAAAGCAGATGTTAAACTCCTGAATAATTGATGGGTACAAACTGTTGAAGTCGAGAAGCAAAATAAACTTGTCATAAAAACCTAAAACAGAGTTTAAAACAAAAGGCACAATTACTAAGTCCCACTAAGGACTTCAACTCCACAATTAACATTTAAGTGACATAATACATTAAATCCCTTAGAATAGCTGTTGAGATGTACTGCTACCCATTGCAGACAGCTGTCAGAAGTGGAACGATCCAACCCTATTAACTCATCAGAGTTGAACAGATAGCTTCTGTGTTACTATAGGACACTTGTACAGTTTTCCCCACATAGAGGAGAAACTGGAAGAAAACTTACGTGTCCATTAGAAGATTATATAGATACACTGTCCTAATCCCTCTCAAGAGCTTAGTTTCCTTAAAAAAGCTAAGAAAAAAAGCTTCCCCAGAGTTAGTAATTACATGTTGGGAATTTTATTGTATCGAAAAGGAAACAACGAACCCAGGCCGAACTCCCCCAAGACACACAGATTGCTCATTGCATTGATATAACCTACCTGTATCTAACTTCACAGAAGAAAGGAAATTGCCACATCTTACCGACTTTGGGATCCAAGACT
This sequence comes from Cygnus atratus, assembly GCF_013377495.2. Taxonomy (NCBI): domain Eukaryota; kingdom Metazoa; phylum Chordata; class Aves; order Anseriformes; family Anatidae; genus Cygnus; species Cygnus atratus. The sequence continues at coordinate 124,402,007 of NC_066362.1, forward strand.
AAGCCCCCAGCATATGCTGCTTTCTTTTTCCCTATCTTTGATTTATTCTGATCTTCAAAATCTTCATCTTCATCCACCTACATTTGGCATTTAAAAAAGTCATTATCTAGTCTCCAACATTTCTATACTTTTGGAGGAGTTAATTTTGGCAAATCAAATATGAAAATTGGGAGCCACTGCAAACAGTTCCTCTTAAATACACGCAAAACATACTATTTTCATCATGATCCTTATTAAAGCTCTCTACATCTAAAGAGAGCATACAAGCCAACTCCTAAGGGAACAAACTGACCACAGGAGATTACAAAGACTTAAGGAATTGTCATCGTTCAACATACCACCTGCTATGTATTTTCTGGATGACTGTAAGAGTCAACACCAAGAAAAAAAATAATCAACTTACGACCCACAAAGAGGTATTGTTGTACACTTAAAATCAAAGTGTAGTTTTTGGAAGTACGATAGGTAGGCTTCAATTAAACAAACCTATTATTGACCTAAAAAGTATTTTGCTATTTAATTACAGTAAGAATTTTGGTTCCAGGTGTTCAATGCTATTCCAAATCATTTAAAATTCAAGCACTGCTTTGATGCAGTAATACAATCAACAAAATTTATTGCTTTGAAATTTGCTGTTGAACATATTTAAAAGTAAAACTAAAACGCAAAAAATAGTGAAAAATGCATTCTGAAATTTAAATTTGTTTACTAGCAATCACAAATATTTCTGTAAACATATTTACAATGGCATTATCCAGAGGATTTTTCTTAAACATCCTTGGATCTTTTACCCATATTCTCAAGTCATCTACCTTACAGATCATACTTGAAATACAGTTAATCAATAAAACGGATTTTCTTAATTGTAGAACAAGTATACATCTATTAAGCAACATAGCCTATCTTCTTCTGTAGTATTTCCTTACAAAGCCAAGTGCTTGGCTTATTTTAGTTTAAAACTAAAAGAGCAACTGAGTTTCCATAGATCCACAATACAATGAGAACGGTGATAAAACATCCCTTTAAAACAAACATTTCTCCACTGTCAACTCAGCAAAAGCATTTTTTTGCATTAACCATAAGCTGTAAGTTAAGCTATATCTAAAACAGGCTATGTTTGTGCTTTATATGTTCTCACAGAACAGTAATATGCAACAGATTTTTTTTTCTTTTTAATAAAAGTTCTCAAAAAGAGAAAAACTGGACTCACCAATTTATGTATAGGCTTTTTGAAAACTTGTTTATCTGGCACTATGTAGTCTTTTTCATAAAATGCATGAAGCAACAAGAACTCGTTACGCTCAGATCGTCCTCCCATCATTGTCCTTGACTATAGAGTAGGGAAGAAAAAAAAGAATGTTATAGCAAAGCACTGAAACCAAACGATGACATGCAAAAATAGACTAAGAACGTCTTTCATCTACTGTAAATTCACCTAGCATTACTATTATGTTGTATCATTAACACGGACAAAACTCAAATGTGATATCCTTATGGAAATTTTACATTATTACTTAACTAGATCAAACTCTCACACTCACCACAGCAAAAAATGTACAGTATCATATATTCTGAGTTAGGGATGGTAAATTTAAACTAGCAGTCAAACAAAGAAAACACAGAACTGTATTTGTGGGAGAACAGAGGTGGGAAGAAAGTTATAAAAATGTACCATAACATTCCCAGAGATATTTGTGATCTGCAGGGCCAGTGGCAGAACATTCAGCTCACACATGATCTGGAGAATGAACTTGGCGTCTGTCCAGGTGTTTTCCAGCATGAATATTAAGTGAGGAGAATCACTGGAAAAAGAAGTAGAATGGCCTATTAAAGCAAATTCAGGCTCCTTCGTAATTTGCAGTAGATAAGGCCTGTAAATGGTACACAACTCACGTAGTACTTTTAGGACATTAGTGTTCAATTCAACAGCAATTTTGTTACCCTTAATTAAAAATAAAAAATAATAAAAAAAAGTTTGCACATCCTACTAACGTATCTAAACCAATGCTTTCACAAATCAATTTGCATCACACATAATAAGCCGTCGCACACCAGCAGCTTGTCATTATGAATAATTAACATTATAAAATACTGTTAAGATAATATTTTATTTTTCCAACACCAGTATGTTGAGTGAGTGTTCCCATGACCAATGAAATAAGCAAGCACAAAGTCAAATAACAGGAAACAAAATGGCACCTATACTTTCCAGGAAAGGATTAAAAACACAAGTCAGCAACATACCTGTACATATTTAGAATTTCCTCTGGTAGGATTGTTACCTTCTCCGTTTTCAGAATCTGATGGACCAGTTCAGACAAATGGTAACTCTTGCAACGAATTAATTCTTTAGCTGAAATTTCTACATCACAGATCATCCGGCCACAGGCAGCATTCCTTTCACCAAACCCTCCTCGACCCTTTGCCATATCAGACAAGTAGATGAAAAAAATGAAACATACAATTTTTAACAAAGAACATATACCCAAAATACATGCGTACAGGATTTGGTCAAGCCATCTACCACTGAAATACTCAGCCTTTATAATCACACCCTAAATGAATTCATGGTGTACTTCAGTGCATGTAGAAGTTAAGAAGTAGATACTTCATTCTCATTACTAATTAGATCCTTAATTCTTAAACCATTGTGAAAGTTGTATTGATTTTTTTTTTCCTTTTAATAATTAGAAGAGTCCCTATGAGAATGTGGGTATAGATTTTTTGTTTGTTTGTTTTGGTTCAAGGATGTTTTTTATAGTAACAGCAGAACCAAAAAGTCAAAGAACCACAAAAAAAAAAATATTCAGCTCAGCCTCTATGAAGGACAGGAATAGACAAGCACAGTCAGGCTCTGCACTTCAATATGCCAAGCCTCACACATTGTCCTCTGAACAAACACATGCTAAGAACTACAGAATTAACCTAACCGTTCTCCATGGGATGATTCACCAATCAATCCAAATTACGTTTTCTCATTTTACAGTTATAGCAGACAAAGACAGTTACAGTAAAGACTATTGCAATTAATCTGTCATTACCATCATCTACTTGAAATCTGTAAACTAAATTAGCCTAACTTGAAAATCAGTTTAGCTTATTACTGTAATAAAAGTCATATAAACACTCATCATTTCTGATCCGGGACACATGAAATCTAGCATGACCAACAGTCAAAATACATCAGTGTCACATTTACAATTCCTCAACAAAATTAATTCAATTTTAATCATATGCAACATAAAGGGTCTTAAAAGACTTGAGCAATCTTATTACCCCAAGCTTTGGCATATTGGACCTCCTCAGTCGACCTATCTTGGACCAGTGAGGGACTTTGCACACATTAATTCTTTGAAGCAGCACTTCCAGATCAAATCCATAAATATTATGACCCTTGCAGCAGAAAAAATAACAAAAAAAGGTTACAACAAATGCAAATTGAAAGACTTACTTTCACACAGTCGGTATTCCTTTGCCCTTTGTGATTTTTTCATCTAATTGATGGCATTATCTCCCTCATGGAAAGCACTTTCTAAGAGAATGTTCATCAACAGTACTCATTAGTCTCAACACTAACAATGCTGTTCAGCAGAAGAGCAAAAACAGCTCTGTAACTGGCTCATAACACACACAATTCAGCTTTATGCTTCTATAACGGAGGTTAAGATTTAAAAGCCTTCTAGAAAAAGATTACATTCTTTATACAGCATGTAAGGTTAGCTACGAGCAATTCCTTTCCTCTCCATCCATGAAAGTCTCCATATTGACATCAAAATCATGTAACTTTATTTCCTTTAACACTACGGTTAGGCACTGCTGTTAAATCCAGACAGGAAGACCTGTCACTCAACGTTTACATAGCAGAGTACTCCAGCAGTATTTTTCAAGTTTTAACAGTGCTAAGGACATCGATGACACTGGCTTGTAGCCTCAGCTGAAAGCCAAATGTTACCCTGATGAACAAGAGCCTATACAGACCAGTCAGGCACCAGGAACTGCAGGTTCACCATTTCAGATCCATCTGTGTGGTACAATACGGTTCTATAGAAGAAGCTCCTTAAAATCATCAGAAGCTCTACAGCTGTAATAGAGTGGTCCTCTGCCTATACTATCATTTACTTCAATGGCACTAATTACTCCAGGTGCAAATTAAATCACACTAACACAGCTCTGCTGTTCCTAGGATCAGAGCTCTCACATCCCCACTACTGGCATCCCAAGTTTAAAAACACTGGCTGCAGTGTACTGATTCCTACCACAGCCACCAAGAAGCTAGGCTTGTAGGGTCAATACTGGATACCACGCACAGTGAGCTGGATCACATCAGGAATCTGACTGCTCATTTCATCCTATTCTCAACACTTGTTTCAATTATTTGTATATGCCTACATACGAATGCGAAGTTGTATATAAACAGCCTCAGATTACTTCAATTTGCCTTCAAAATTTCATTAAATTCAGGATTGTATGCTAATTAAACATAACAAAAAAAGAAAATGAGTAATTATAATAATTCTCAGCTGCCAATACAGTAGAAAACAAAAGAATGCTCATCACAAAGCTTTGCTTAGATTCCATGGATTTGTAAAGGTCATCATTTTGATTTATAGTATAAACGCAATCTAAATTGTGATACAAATTATATGAGCATCTAAACTGAAACAGACTCTGTACAAAGAGCTCCCATTTTTCTGGGAAATCACAAGGGTTTTTGTTGTTTGTGTCTTCCTGAGTTAAGAAAAAAAAATACTTATTTCAAATACAATGGAAAAACTGCCTATTTCAAATATTATGGGAAATAAAAGGATGTATAAAACGCTGGCAGGGAAAATTCTGCATCATCTTTGTACCAAAGTATACCTGCTGTCTTATAAGCAAATTCAATTCATGAGGCAGTCTGAGATAAACATTAGAAAAAGGACAAAAAAAAACTAAAAGGGGACAAAGAAAAAAGAACAAAGCTGACCAACTGACAATATGCTTTAATTTAACTCTCAGAGTCTCAGAACTACTCACCACAACAACATCTGGGTCAATTTTGTGAATCTTCGCAAGGAAAAATCCCAGCAGTGTTCTCTCTGTTGCAGCTATTTCTATTTTAGCATTCTAAAAGGAGCAAGAGAGCACCTGATTTCAATGACCCAATAAGTTTAAAATGGAAACATCTCCTCTCCCCTACTAGTTACAAGACAATAATAAAGCACCACAGAGTTCTCCCTTTCCTTCTATAATTCAAGGCTTTTTGTTCTCATTCACATAGACATAGAAAGCTTTTCTCAGAGGCTTTTTTCCATTTTGCTTTTGTATGCAGGTGTCTAGTGATATTTTAAGAGCCTCCTAAGAATCAAGCACACCAGGAAAATGCTCCATGTACATCCTTCACTCATAGGCTCAAGATCATACAGAAACAGAGGAAAAACAAAAACAGGTTACTCTGTTATTCTGTCAACCCTCCCATTGCCCTTTAGAAAGGGTAAATTTTGACAGACTTTACTATCCAAGGGAAGAAGAAACAAATGCTCCTGGCTTATTACGAGTACATACTCATATATAATGAAAATTAATTTTAGCCTCTTTGTAAAACCTTTCAAACTCTTTTGTCTAACACCCCATCTATCTTATGAGCACTACTAGCAGCAGTACTGAATTGCATAAAGCATACACCTCTCTTTATAGACGCAATACAATAAATACCTGGATTTAGGTTTGCAGAGTGGAAAACTAATGAAATAATCACGCCATTCCTTTGCCTGTTTCTCTTACACGACTCACCCAAAGCAACATGATGGTCATATTTTGAAGTACTACAGTCAGAAGGCTAACAAAATGAAATTACCTTCTTTTTAATAGCTTCCTTGAAGTCATAAGGAAAAATGCAATCATTCGGTTTGGAAACAACTGCAAAAGAAATTGTATTTGTTTCTACATACATGTTCTTAATTGTATTCTCTGTAAGCATCCATTCACAACAAAAGGAGCTAAGGAAAACTGACCTCTAATCCTAAAAAGCTAGCCTTATGTGAATACTTGCCTTTAATGTTTACGTTTTTTAATAAAAAGGTTTTGTGGTTTAAACAAGTCATGTCTACCAGATGACAACTACAATCTTTTAACGAAGATCCTATGTAAAAAGCCTTATGTATCTCCTCACCTGTCACTGATCTGGCTGGTATGATTAAAAGACCAGCAAAGAAAAGCCACAAAAAGAACCAACTGTGAGTTACTACAAGCTGCCTACTACAAATCTAGAGGTCAGAAGTTTACAGCTTTTAAAAAACTGCTCTGAGACAGTAACCGATGAGATGTGAACCCAGAAACATCTCACCCAGATTCTCTCTTTGCGAAAACTACTGACCAAACATGCCAGTTTTGTCTAAAGACAATTTAATCACTTCTGAATTCTGGGTAGACCTTTTATCTTAAAGGCATACATACATACAAGTGATCAAAAACGTATTAAAATAATTCTAGTCAGTCAGTTATATTTTAGGTTATCCATTGAGATTAAACTATCATTCACAGCTTTTTAAGAACTTCCTCTCACAAGCATTCAAAATTCTTTATTACCTCCTGCTAGGGTCCAAATCTCAAAATTTAGCTGATCATACTGCAAAAGATTTTCTTTCTTTAAGAAAGCTTGTTTAGAAAAATAAACATATCAAGTTTTAATAAAGTTCTACTGAGAAGAACTGATCTAAAAAATAACTAAGTGAAATAAATAAGTGGTCTGAACTCATGGGTGAAAAAATGAAAAATATCACCCAAGAAAACACATGATGAGGTAAAACTAACAAAAAAATAGGAACCATACAGAGCAAGGTTATTTCACATTGCCTCAAATTAAGATGTGCAATCAAGTTTTCATTAAAAAGTCAGTATCCAGTAAATAAGGAGAAAAGCCTGTCGGAGAGTCAAAAGTTAGTCGCTTTTAATAACAAAAATAACAAAAGTTATTTTAATCCGCTATTGCTGGAGTGACAAAGTGAAGTCTAAAAAAATATAAATAAAAACTCCCACCCCGCATTGAAAGAACTGTTTTTCTACTCATAACCTGTTCCGAGTACATACCACAGAAATGTGTCTGAAAAGGAGGCTGAGGTGGGGCTTTATCCAAAGGAAATTTCTGATGAATCAGAGCTGCAACAGCCACAATCTAGACCAAGGAGGTACAAAATGCACATCAACATACACATGATCTCTATCAACACACATTTCTTCCCCAACCTGACACTCTTTTTAAAAAAAAGTTTCCTTACCTATTTTCTCTTGCTTCCACAAAAAAAAATCCTTTTTAACACGAACTCCAAATATAAGTAGCTAAATAAAAAGTTATCAATTGATCTCACATAACTTATTCCTAAAGATTATCTGAGAACTTTGACATGAGAAATAATTCATTTTGGAAAACTCTACTTTTATCAGATTTTCTTGAGTCTGAACAAACCCCATAATTTAAAGGATCGCCTACAAAGTGCAGGGGAGATGTGGGCAGGGTAAGACATGCAGAAGCCTTCCCCTGGGAAGGGCTGCCCCTTAGCAAGCAGTGAAGACCTCCAAAAAGCCAAGTAGCAGCCAAGAAGTTTTAGTGTTTAGAAGCTATTGCTCTACTGATCCTTCTGCTTGTTTTGCTGGCAGAAGTCCTGACTGCCCATACGCTGGTTAAGAAAATGCAACAGAAGATGAATTCAACAAGCTTTAGAAACATATTGGTAAGCAGAGTTCTACTGGTACCTGGTTTACGTCCCATTAGGTTGGCTTTAATTCGACCAAGAAGACTAATTCTGATTGAAAAAAAATAGAGCTTTTTTTTTTCCCCCACTCAATAAGTCACAGACAACTATCCTATAAAAACTCTTCCTAAATTAGACAGACTTATATTACAAAACAAATAAATGCTTTGTGGTCTGCAGCCTGCAACTGAGGATGGCCACCTTTATCTTTCCTACTTTCTGAGAAAAGGAAAAAGAGCCTCACAGCAGAATAATAGGTGCTAGCAGATTCTCATTCTACTTTGAAAAAAGTAGTTTTACCTAGAACATGTAACACTCAAGTCTACAAAATAATAAAAAAGTCCATTAACAGCTGTTCTGGGACAGTCTTATTCATAATTATTATGCATAATAGACAAAATAGAAGGCTTTAAAAATATGTAGGATTTACTGTCTCAATAAATGATCACCAAACTGCCCCACTGAACCCACAGAGTTTGATCTACGCCAGTGACCTCTAGTAAGTGTTTCTTTAAAATGCTTGCAGCACAGAAAGGTTATTCAGTAGCATATATACTCAGACATGGTTTATAAGATGAAGTTCTCCCAAGCCTTTAGAAAAAAAATAGTGCAGTACAAAGAACAAAAAACACCAAACCAAAATCAAGAGCAGATTACTTACCACATTCTGGTGAGTTTGAGGGTTCTGGGTGGTCTTTATGCTGAGGGACATGACCACAAGCGGAGGAGGAGGAAGAGTATCTTTAACCACGTTCACCAAACCAGGCTTCAAGGCCACTGCCTCTATCTTACACCAGCTGACTGACTGATTCGAGGGCTCTAAGGAAACAACATGAACCACCTTCATTCTTCTGGGAATCACAGGTAAGACATTTCTAACAGTACCACCATAAAGAGTGTGTTCCTTCAATGTTTTGCTCTTGTGGAATAGTCCAAGATCCAGATTAATCCTGCCAAAATTTTGGGGACTCCCAAGGCCCTCACTCACCAGTCAGAAGCCTAGTCACACCAGGGACTCTTTAACACCAAAAAAAAGAGGGGAAAGATTTGTATCTAGACCAAGAAGATCTAGGCCAAGATTTTATTTCTCTCCTTTTAACAGCCTAGAAGCCCCAAGTCTACTAGATTCCCAATTCACAGTTATATCACATCACAGTTATACATCTGAAGTTTAGGCAGACACATTTAGATGTGGATTACTTTCCCTAACGAGCAGGCAACCGAAAAATAAAAAATAGAAAACAGATAAATGGATAGATGAATAAAAAAGACATGTTAACCACCCATTATCATTTGATTATTTCGGCCTGTCATTCTTTACTTGCTTTAAGAAATAAACAAATAAATGCTCATTCACAAAAGATGCTGATGAGGTAACTCTGTATAGGCAGTTACAAGGAAGCAGAGGCTACATTTCTGAGGGATTAACCTTTTGAAGACAGCTGTTGGTAGATGTGGTTATCTTACTCCCTGCAAAACTATTTGACACCTTTCTGGAAACCCAACACTGACACTCGAACTGCACAGACAGCTTCGTTATGATTAGTGATGACACTCTTTGGAGAAGCCGTAGGAGACTCATTGGATGGTTGGTGACATGCTTATTCTAAATCTCTCAGGTATGGAGAGGTACACTTTGTTTACTGCAGCCCAAAATTCTTACTGGTGCCAGCTTTGTATGAGCTAGGTGTTGAAGAGAATTATCCTTGACAGTATTCAATACTGTCAACACTATATTTAAAGTGCCTCAGAAAGATTTTGTCCAGTATGATTAACACATCCCCATATTCCTGGTAATACACAGCACATGCTGAATGATTATCTCCAACCAAACCAAAGTAAGGCAGCATAACCACCTGTAAGTAGCATGCCACAATCAAGAGGCAAAAAGGATTTCAAACACAAAGGCTCCACACCACAAACTTTCTCTAGTGCAAGAAAAATAAACACCACAAAAAAAAGAAAGCCTTCTATCAGTGGTTTGTGCTTAAAAAGATGTGGTTTTGGTTTTTTGTTTTCCCCCTCCACCCCCTCCCCCCCCCCCGAAAATCTAAATTACTTAGAGAAGAAAAAGGAGTACATTTCTAGGAAAGTAACTTTTAACTATCTCACTATATTGCTTTATACATTATACAAACTGCTTTAGGGTATGCACCAAAGAGCAGCTTCTATGGACTGCAGTTCCCTTTCACTGCCATTCAAAGCTATAATCTGATCTGCACAGTGTGCAACTTCATATGGGCAGAGTTCTAAAAGAGGAAGAAAAAGTTACAGTTTGTACTAGGTAATGAAAACTGCACAGATAAATTACAAAATCAATTTGCAAGATGGGAATTTATCAGTAGAATTTAAATTTTTCCTCACAATCTATAGTTATGTGCGTTTTTCAACAAACAAGAATTTCACAAGCAAAGCACCATACGTGAATTTTTTATCTCCAGCCAGCACGGTCCTTTGATCTTCCTACTCATCAAGAGGAGTTCCAGGCTAGAAGTGTTAGTTCCGAATACATGCGAGAACGTTTCTCCTTTCAGATCTTGGGGCAGCCGAGGGTATTCAGCCTAACAAGTAATAAAAAGCAGTAAGTCATTTCACACCACGGAAGTCCTCATGTTGACACACTACATTCAGACGACACCTTCACAAAACCAGAGAGTATCTGAAATCACAGTAATTTCCCGCATGCAAAGCCTTAATCTGTAATACCTTATGGTAATTCACGAAATTACACTATTGACCCTACTTAATAGGTGCATAAGTACCTAAAATCAGGACACTACTATAAAAATGCACCGAAGCAAACGTTCTTCATTCATACTGGATGCAAGAGAAGTATTATCATCAGGCAAGACTACAACAGTGCTCAATGACCATTTTAATAGAGAAACTTAATTAGATAGTCACAGTATTTGTATGACCGATGATTAAAGCTGGATAAAGTGTTTCTGCACAGCTAAGGAAAGATTTAGGACAGATAGCAAATCTCTATGGGATGCTGCTTTAGCACCTCAAACAAGCATAAAAAATGGTTTAAGACATGACCTCAGCAACTGGCCAAAATGGTTCACAACTGCCGAGTCCTACATTTGAAAGCAAATCAAGGATTTCTGCTAATTAAGAGTAGCTACTGATGTTCTCATGGGATCTTTTTCCAATCTTTGCTGCTCAGTTTCACAGCTCTTCAACTGAAGATTTGCTCATCCAGCTGCTATTTGCAAAAGCCATATAAGCAGAGATACCAGCTATACACATGGATTCAACAACACATTCAAAGGTAGCAAGTAATTTGAAACATCTGACAGCACTTCAGGCCCTGACCCAGCACAGCTAAAGGGCTGTTTGGCTGGTTATGTGATTTGGTAGCAAGACAAGTCAATATAAAAATACTTGGAGTATGCATTTACAATAAGCAAATTATAACTGGGGGAGAAGGCAGGAGGAATGTAGTAGTTTTAAGATGCATTTTTCCCCCCTCTCAAGGCTTATTTACATAAATAGAGCTAACATTGACAAATCAATATGTATTAGTCTTCCTGATAAAGAACTATTTTTGTTAAGGACTAGCGAGTAGACAAATGGTAACAAAAAAAGCCACAAGCTTAGGTATTAATCTCTAAACTTGGGGAATAGAAAACATCCCCTCCCTTCATCAATAACCTCCCCCCCCTTTTTGTAAAAGGGAAACAAAAAACAATTACCAACCACCTACACACCTCAACACAGGTACAGCCACTAGCTACTAAGGGTCAAGCCCTACGATTTTTTCTTTAAATAAAAAGAAATGATTAAGTGGGTAGGAAAGCAGGTTACATTCTTTCATCAGGCAAATTATACTTACCGAATACTTAACTTCTAAGTATTCTGACTTTGCTGGAACATCCGGGATCTCAAAAGCATAATATTTTTCCACTTTCTGTATAAAAGAAAGATATTATTATTTTTCCAATAACTCCCAATTGAAAATTAATTCTGTCCAATAAGAAAGGTTGTGAAATAAAGGCCAAACAAAACACAACATTTCAATTATCAAGGGTTTGGATCATATATTACCACTTTTGCAACTTTTTTGCATTATAACCATCTAAAGATAGCAAGACTGTTTCAGTTCCATTGATCTTCTTAGTAGGAACAGTTTCTACAGAATTGATTTGCAAGTATATTAACCATTACAAATCAAAAAGCATACAGTAAGCCCATGCTTCATCAGTTTGTCTTAGAGGCCGGGATGGGAGACAGGGCTGAGCACCTTACTAAAGTCAAGGCAAACAACAGCCACCGCTCTCCCCTCGTCCACCAAACCAGTCGTCTCTTTGCAGAAGGCTGCCAGCTTGGTTAAGCCCCATTTCCCCTTTGTAAATCCACGCGGAGCACTCCCAAGCACGTTGTTTCTTGCTTTTTTTTCCTTGTGTGTGTGTAAACACCTTTCACAACTAGTTGTTCTACCGCCTTCTTCCAGGAACTGTGGTGAGGCTGGATCAGCAGGATAATTCCCTGGATAATCCTTCACAGCATGGCTGAGGTTGGAGGGAACCTCTGGAGGTCATCATCTTGCCCACCTTGAGCCTACCAGTGACACTTCCTTTCTTCAGTCCTCAGGAGACTCCCCTGATCATCACGACTTCTCAAAGATAACCAAGAATGGCCTCACGGTGGAATTGGCCAGCTCCCTCCTCATTCACAGGTGCATCCCATCACATCCCAGGGACCTGTATCTGTCCAGTCCAAGTGTTCCAAGCCTTTCTTGTTGCCCTGTGCTTTCCTTACCAGATTCATCTCCAGATGGGCTTTGGCCTTCCTAATGCACACTTGGATGGTGCCTGCACATTCCTCCTGGGCCACCTGACCCTACTTCCACCACTTGCACGCTTCCTTTCCCTGTTTGAATCTATTCAGAAGTTCCTGGTTCGTCCACGCAGGACTCCTACCGCCTTTGCTTGACTTCCTGCTTGTGAGAACAGATCATTCCTGAGCACAGAGAAGGTGATCCTTGAAAAGTAAACGAGCTCTTCTGAACCCCTATTCTCTCCAGGGACATTTTCTATAGGATTTGTCCCAACAGGTACCCAAGCAGGCCAGAGTCTGCTCTCCAGAAGACCAGGATTATAATCCTGATTTTTGCTTTTTTCTCCCCCTCTCATGATGCTGAACTTCAACAACTCTTGTACACTGCAGCCAAAGCTGCCCCTGAACTTCACATCCCCATCCAGTTCTTCCTTGCTTGTAGAACCAGGCTTGTAGGAACCAGTGTCTCCCCTCGCAAGGTCCCCAGTCAGCTGTGTTCAGAAGTTGTCATTGCTGCATTCCAGAAACCTCCTGCATTGCTTGTGCCCTGCTGCACCGTCCCTAGAGCAGCTATTGTGGTTGTTAAAACCCTCCATAAGGAACAGGGCTGGCTAAAGTGAGGTTTCTTCCACTCATCCATAGGCCACATTATCTACTTCCTCCATCAAGCAGCCTGTAGCAGATACCCACCATGATTTCACCCCACTGGCCTGCCCTCTAATCCTGGCCCAGAAACTCGAGCAGTAACTGCCCCCTCACCATCCCAGCCCATCTTCTTTACCACACCCTGTCCCACCACACGTATCCATGATCCCAGTGAGCAGACCTGTAACTGCACACAGTTTCTCCTTCCATACTTTGTGCTTTAATGTGCAGGCCCTTCAGAGAGGGTCCCAAGAGCTGCTTACTTTATTACACACTTTCTCTGAGAGTATTTTATTTTTCAGTTTGATTGACCCGGGTTTTACTAGAAAGTAGGCAGTTTGTTTACGTGTAACACAGAGATAGTTAAAGCAGTATCAATCCCTGCGCAACTTCACTGAAAGTCAAGTATCACTTCTGCTTTCTCTGAGAACAATAACGATTTCACAACATGCTCAGTTTGTCAGTTTCTAAGAACAATTACCTCCATTTTCCAAACAATTACAGTATCCTGTTCAGTGATGCTATGGTACTTGCTGAAATGCTCTGCTCTGCAACACTTCACAGACCATCTGCACCACTGTTACACATCCATGCTACTCGATTGTGTTACACCGTAACTATGTAGAACATCCACACAGAAGCAAAAAGCAGTAACATAACTTGGCCCAACGGCATCACTCTGAGGTCAGAACAGTGTAAGAAATTAGCCTTCAAATGCAGGTCTGAACAGTTTAGCCAAAGCAGCAGCACCTCACAGGGGCAGCGCATCCCAGCCACAATGTCACAGATGGCTGTACATTGCTTTTAGCACATACTACTTTCTTTTTTTTTTTTTTTTTTTTTAACCTCTCAGGCTTCAAACAAGTTCTTGTTGCAAACGCAAGCTGAACGCGGTGTAAAAATAGTATGCTGCAGTGATTCATCTGCGTTATTCCACAGAGCTCAGCTCAATTACACAAGCCTCTGGTCATAACTGCAGTGAATGAATGCTTTGCTGCAGAGTAATCTGCCCTTCAAGTGGCCCTTCAGAGAGCAGAAATGAGCAGCAGTGATTAGCTGCTAAGTTTCTAAGTGGAGTATAAGGCTGCTTTCAAACTGATTTGTGAAGACTTGCTAACTTGGCAGCAGTGCAACCCACTGAAGCTGCAATTAGCAGCAGGTGCAGGAGGAAGCGATACGGCTTAAGTGTATCTGTTCGCAGTGACAAAGTTTGGTGCCGGCAGGGCCGCCACAGGCGCACGCGCACACCCCGAGAACAACTTGTCTCAGGGTATTAATAGGGGCTCCCTCCACATCGTCACAAAAACGGATATTCTGAACAGAAAGAACTTTGGGCACATCGTAGGTACGCTGGTTACCTTTCTAATTCCCAGCTAATGGTGGAAGGATACAAGTTTCTCCAAGTGTCACAGTACTATGCCAGAACTGAGACAGAACTGCTGTGTACTACCCTGAGCACATCAGTCATGAGCGTCCCACTCATCTGACAAATATTGCCATTAGCCTTTCCAAAAATCTTTCAAAAACACTAAGCCTTACAATACAGTAGTTAACAGGAACAATGGCTGCAGATCACAGAACATGGGGGCTCTTCTAAACATGAACTCTTAACCCCATACAGTCACAACTGCGTGGAGATCCCTTTTTTGGAGCATTCACCCAGCTGAATGCAACCACTGTTTCCATCTGGGAGCCCAGCACAGCCACGCGGAAACACAGATGGAAAGAATGTATAACATGACAGCTCTGGTGGCATGACTGCAAGGAAAAGAAACAGGGCGACTCCTTAGGAAAAGAAGATTAATAAGGTATATAACCAGGCAAACCGAGGGCTCTCTGAGAGGAGCAAAAGAGGATGAAGTAATGGGACAACCCCAGTAATTCCACAGTTACCTTGCAGGCAGCAACAGCACCCCCTGCTGCAGTGATGCAAACCTGGCCTGGTTTGCTTTGCAGTACCCTGCCATTTGTTCACAGTAAACTTTGTGTTCAACTGGAATAGCTGAGTTCACAATACTTTCCTTGAATAGTCCTCCAAAGGCCGACCGGCAGCCCCGCTCTCCCTTACCTTTCCTCTTATCCCCCACACTACTAGCTGTACCCTCCTGCTAGCTCATTAAACCCTTCCAGGAGGCAGTAACTATCAAGCTGAGAAAAAAAAAAAAAAAAAGCCAATAAAATAAAGCTAGAGAGCCTTCTACCATGTTAAGTGTGTAAAAATTCAGTAAGCTGAAGAGTCTGACAAATTCAAACAGCATTTGAATTCTTACTGTTTAGAAACACTTCTGGTGGGTTATTCCAGAGCTGCTCTGAACCTTCAACTATCTTGCCTAATTTATTCACAAATTAAATTTTATAAATACGTTCTTCTGCTAAAACTGTCCTTTAAATAGCTCTCTTGCTGCTGATCCCTGTTTAATGTTTTTAGAGAGCCAAAAGCTCCTCCCGTTATTCTCCACTTTACTAGGCTGGAAAAAAAAGTAAAGCTCTTTCTATCTAAGAGCAAAGCTTTTTCTATGTCTGCTATAACCGATTTTCCTTTTGCCTCATCCTCCCTACTGCCATCTTCTCTATCTGATGTCACCTGAGTTCATGCTTCCTCATCAGCATGATCAAGTGTTACATCAAGTGTTATAATATTCTAGATAAGACCTTAACAGTGCCTTAGTGCTGCTACTTCCCTATCCCTGCTAGGGATCACTCCTGTACCACACCCAAGAATCCCAGATGCACTGCAGTCAACACCAGTCAATAGCCTGGTCTTTCATCCCAAGTTCTATATAAAAAAAAAAAAATCAGCAAACATTTGACAAGCTTTGAACTAACATCAGAAATACCAGTTTGAATGCTTTCTGTATGTGGCTTACCTCAATTTCTAAAAGCCATCATTGATAATTAAACAACATTATTCTGTTACCTCATCCATATTTTTTTTCCTGAGTACAGTGGAACAGATAGCAGCTTCCTAAAACTTTTTTTTTTTTTTTTTTAGTAGATCTGCATCTTTTTAAAGGCCTTTTCCCCCCTTTTCTTTTCTGGAATACAGGTGTTTTCAACATCTTTTAATGAGGAATTGATTCTCATTCCTGAAACGGTCTTTGAATAATGAGCCATTACAAACTTTTTACCCATTGTTAAATTCACCTCTTTCCAATTTTCACACAAAACAAGTAAGTTATGATCAAATATACATGAAAAGCAACAGTGAAAGAACTGAAAGAGCTAGATTTGGATCAGAAATTTCAGAAAAAAGCTAGAACAAAAAAAAAATATGTTTTACAACGTTCTAATGAAGCACTCATTTTCCCTAAATGATGTAAATAGCATGCTAAGCTACATATTGCTGAGATGTCATTTCTTACACAAATTTGCCACTTGAGAAGCACTGCTGACATTTTCACCTCATCAGCCTAAACTTCCCAAAGTACTCCAGCTTTGGATTAGATAACATCCTGAGGTTCCTTTCAACCTGAATTACTTGTTTTTATTTTCCCTCACGTATAAATTGTTAAATTTCGTTCTTCCTATATTTTTACCTGCCATCCCAACTGCTGATCAGCTATTCCGGAATGAATCTTATCAAGTCACAAGTTCGCTAGCCTGGGACAAGTTACACTTAATTCCATGCCACCAATAATTACAGCGAAAGCCAGCTTTACCAGACTAATGTTATTACTTCAAGGAACAGAAAAGTTTCTGAGCACTTCATTTTGAAGAAATCTTTTCTTCCAATTAGCTACCTTTCCCCACACACAAACTCTCCACCTCTGCCCTCTCCCCCTGCGCTGTCGAGACAGATACTACACGTAGATGAACGAGCAAGCTTTCTCACACTAACAATCTAATTTGGTCCAAATCTGCAACACTAACAGCAGTATCAGCTCTTTTCCTGCAGTTATGCCAAGTATTATCTTATTGTATGTGCAAATTTTCCATTACAGCAACATTCTATTTTTCAACGTTCTTTTGAGGACGTGTTGAGCAAAAGGAGCACAACAACAATAAAACTGCAGAACTGTTGCACACAACTGTAAGGCCAGACCAGCTTAAGCTTCAAGACCGGATGACGGTCCTCACAACATGTTAACTCTTGTATAAGCTCACTATGACGATCCCTGCCCCAAAGAGCACACATTAAAAAGAGAAATCTGCCAGTGTGAGAAGATAAAACATGCAAAAATATAAACCTCGATATGACATTTGGTCAAATATAAAGACGGTCTAATCCCAGTGTACTGATCTATCTGCTGAACAAAAACAGTCACTTTAAACTTTGACACTAAGATCTGATATTTGCATTTCAGCATAACCTCTCCCACTGGATAGTTTATCAACAGACTTCCCACCTTTCAAACCATAACAGAAAGTGACCAAATAGCATGCTTATATACAAACCTTGGATTTGAACTTCATAATCTTATATTTTGGTGAAATGCAGTCATTAAATTCCTTGAAGACGCTCATTATTGTTACCGGAGTCTCTGTCTCTTTCCCAGTAGATAAATCAATTTCCTATTAAAAAAAAAAAAAAAGAGTCAAGTTCCAGAAATTAAAAAAAAAAATGCCAGCTGACAGGACCAATAAGCTGAATTTTGCTTTGATACTATGAACCATTTATTTCCTCTCTAAGGGAATACTACAATGCAATCAGCCAGGAAAACCTATATTTAAAAAATATTAATTGAAACAGAGTGTTGAGAAAACTCTGAAGTTTTCTAATAATACTCCAAGACATTTTTACTCCGTGAGCAGCAAATCCAAACATAACAATTTGTCTGCACTTGATAGTTAGGGTCGGGGGAAAGCAGCAACACTACTCTGCATCTCACGTGACATACCATGTATACATTGCACATAGCTTTACCTCCGACATCAGACAACAGTTCCCGTAAACACACTACTAGAACTCATAACCTGCCATAATCAGAATGAAAGGTACTTATGTTTGACATGCTTAAAAGATATACTTACTGTTTCACGTGGCAGTAGATAAACAGTTCTCTCAATATTTTTCACCGTCACGCAACAGCTGACGTAGGTGTTTGCCGATTCAATCCAAACTTTGCCAAACAAAAATACCACGCCTAAGGAATAACAGCAGAGCAAAGAATTCGATATTCTTAGTGTTGCTTAAAGCAGCTATCACACATTCTAGCACAGAAACACATCCATTTCCTTGTTTAGGTCCTTGAACAACAAATCTTTCCAGTGCATCAGCACGTTCTAAATCGTTTTAAACACCAGCTTTATAAATGGTTGTATGCATAGTTCTTCATGCCCCTACCTCCATCACTATAGTAACAACACCCTGATATATGAAATTCAAAATGGCATCACACGACCAGTCTCCCAGTTCTGATCTGATATTCCATTTCTATCTACATTAGTTTGATAATTCATGAGGAGAGAGAGGGAAGGAGAAGTCACTGAAAGCTGAAGATAATCAGAATGCTTGCGCTGTCAATCACTCCTGAAACATTTCTGTCATCTGCAATTTCTCATTCTTCGGCTAGACCAGAACAATTAATCCTCTTTTCCTACACGTTAGTACTGTGAGATTAAGACTCTATTACTTACAAAGTCTATAGAAACACATACAGAAGACAAAACTAGAAGTTGATTGATTTCAAAAACATTTCAACTGGCTATTTTTAGCAGATAAGAACACTGCAAGTTGTATTACGTCTCAAGAAATCCTGGATGTAGTTGTAATGCCTGCAGACATGTCAAAAAGACCACATACAGCAGGACTGATGCAACTGACTCTTTGCTGTGGACCATGTCATTACTGTACATGCACATCTCTGAGCCACTGAGGATCTGGCATTAGCACAAAATGCTGCAAGCTGCTTATCAAGTGATGGTAAACTGTGGCACAACACAGAAGCGGTGTAGCTGACTTTCAAGTAAAATGAACTTCCACGTACAATTTGAAACCCTGACTCCCCTTCAAACTCCATAAATAATTTGGAATTTGATTACACGAGAGACAGGCTCCCTACAGAACACTGCTATTAATGAAATCAGAAATATCAGAGCTGAGACTGTTTCAGAAACAATGTTGCACATAAGGCAGATTTTGGAACCTACATTTCTCCTTGGTCTGACAATCCATGAAACACGTCCTTTGTTAAGAGTTGTAAATTATCTTTGCCGTGCAATCTATCAGATATAAAGGTACCTTTCTTACTCCATTAGACAGCAGATAAATCAGTGCAGATGCACTAAGATGGATGACAGAGTTAGAGTGACAGGCTAAGAAAAAATCATTTCTTGAGTGCTTGGAATAGATGTGAACAAGACTACTTTTGTCAAGGATAGAGAAGAGAGTGTTGCAGTTTTGAAGATGAGAGCGAGCATACATGCTTCAGCTGCACAAAGTATTTTAGAGATTTTAATACAGAGACAATCTTCAAGATTTAGACAGTTTGAATAAAAGGATCTAGAAAGAGCTGAAATTACAGATCTAAGTGACAGGGAAGATGGAGTTCTTTTCCCCAGCAATCACTGAGAGAGGGGCTCAGGTGGGTGTGAATCATACAAAAAGATGGAACTATGGTAGAGACCGCAGACCAAGAGCTGGTTGTTTGAAGAGCTGGCAGTATTAAGAGCACCGAGAAGTTAACCTGCCAGAGGTGTACATGTAAGCAGGTGAGGTAGAAAGAAGGATACAGAAGCCCAAATACAGGATAAAAAGACACCTGTATTGCAGAGACGAGCTTCAATCAACTCTAGCACAGACAAATAAGTGGTCTTAATTGCCAGATTCCACAGAATCAAATCAATTTAGAATGGAAGGAACCTTTGGAGGTCACAGCTGGCCCCCAAACACACACCTCCCACCCCATGACACATGCACACTGAAAGCAGGGCCAACTTCAAAGACATTTCACATGTAAAACTAAGAAACAAGAGAAGAGTAATACTGGACACTATCCCCTGTAAGCTTGTTTGTAGAAAGAAGGAAGAAAGGGGAAAAAAAAAGAAGCTTAAAAAACACAAAGTCTGTGAAAAGACAGACCAAGTTACCAATGAATCAAAAGGCAAGCAAAGTCAAGAGACAGGGAAATTGTCTTGCTCAAGGGAAAGAAAGGGCTTTTTTTTTTAATTATTATTTCTTTAAAATGTTAATATGACTACAATTCTCAAGTTCTCTCCCTGAGATAGCAAGGGGAGTTATGAAAAGTAAGCCTCCAAAAATCATTAAGTTTGAAAGAGTCTTATTATCACGCCATGGTATTTACTCTTCAGGCGATGCATTTGAGATCCCAGCAAATGAGGCATAAACAAAGATCATGAACATGTTAAACAAAAAGCTGTACCAAAATTTTCCCTTCTACACTACTAATTGAAAACAGGTGCAGTCTTTATTATTCAATCCTGAAAAAGTCATAATGAGAAAAGAACACTCCTTGCATGCGCGGAACAGAAATCCTTTCATAATTACGTTCCATTCAGCAACCACTGACTTAGAAGACAAAAAAAAAGGAAAAGAACAATAGTGGGGTCTTTAAAAGGAGCAATTTTATATTAGAGCCATTGATTTCATCAAGATATCTATGATTATTACCACTCCTATCACTAAGCTGTTCAACCTAGCACAGTCTCATATTTAAGTTCAGCATCCCAACTTACAAAGAAAGGTGTAACAGAGAAACATATCTGACTCAATGCTTACAGCATCAAGGTAAAATGCCTTCAACAAGATACGGAAGAACCTTCTGGTAAGCCTGCATGAAGCACAAATTAGAAACCTCGGATTTTAAAGAAAAGGACAGATGGGAAGTGCTGAGAACAGATGTGAACCCAACTTCTCATGTGAAGGCTGGAAGTCAGAAAGGTGCAGTTACGAAGGTATGAGAGCCGGGATTCACGCTTCAGCTGCACAAAGTAGCTTAGAGATGCTAATGCAGAAACAATATTCAAGAATTACATGGTTTGAATAAAAGCATCTAGATAGAGCTTACATCCTTCAGGCCACCTTCTTCCTTCTATAAAAGGGCCTTCCCCTTTATATAAAAATCACGCAACTGCTATTGTACAGGTTTTCTACTAATCCACCAGGATTTTACGGTACGTTTCCGGAAAAAAGAAGCAAGCACGCTCAACTCTTGCACCACTACACAAGAAATTAACAACATCAGCTTATTCCTAGAGCACAGAGATTTTAAGATTGCCAATGGGTCACCAACATCAAGAAGCGCTAGTAGCTGCCTTTGTACCACCCCAGCGTTATGCTAGACCAAGAGACAACATTCTTTGCCCAATCAGAGTGCCCTGCACTGAAGACAAGGTGGCAGAGAAACAGATGAGGTTATTATACAAGTTACAGGACCTAGACAGAAATGGTATCCAGACATAACTTAGGCAAGTGTAAAAATCCCCGTTGCATAAAAAGAATCAGAATGGCAATTTCTGCCTTTAACTGAACGGTTACCTGGCTGACTGTACTGATCTTCATAAGCATCCAGCCAATAAAATCTCAAGACTTGATCATCGTTTTCCCCATTGACAAGTGGAAGGATACTGGGGTCCAGCTGAACGTCTGTCGCCACCAGATCAGCTTCATCCTCATCAACCTTGTCCCAACATGAAACATCTGGGAGAGAACAACTTCTGCAGAGGAAGAAACAAACAGGAAGTAAAACCGTGCCCTTGCTATAACCATCACTTTCTACTTTTTTTCAGCCCTGAATTCTCACACCTTTGGTCACTCATTCCACTACCAAGAAACATTCCAAGCAGTTGAGTTTCCTCAAATTTCTTCTGAAAATAAGGATGGAGCAACAAAGAGAGAAATCCACATAACAACTATGGTTCTCATTACACAACGCACAGGGTTCAGAAGTCATTTAGCTTCAATTTCAGCCTCAGTCATTCAAGCCTTTACATAACAAATAAATCCATCCATCTGTAAAAGCAGCTCCGTGGGAACAGCAGATTATTTCAACAAAACTACCTTTTGAGAGTCATTAGATGTTTAAGCCTTGACTATTTTATAATTTCAAATTATGGAAACGGAAGATTTTTTTTTCAAACAAAAAAAAGGAAGAAGAAAAAATCTTCTATTTCCAAAAACAGCTGATCACAAGGTTAAACTACTTTTAGCTACAATACTTTTAACTACAACTAATGTTATGCAATTCCTTCTGGGTTGCTTAGAATAAGCATCTTTAGGTATTCCTCATTTTTGCTCATTGGCATCAAAGTGAGTTCACATCCAAATTAAGTCACCTCAATATACTGAAATAAGCATTGTTGTTATGTGCTAAATCCCAGAAATATTAAGTGTTTTTCAATAAAGTAGCTATAACCATATTCAACATGACCATTTTTAAGTTCATGCCAAAAAAAAATCACATCAGATTGTCATCGTTCTATATCACAATTATACTACTGGCAAAGACAAATATGAATATTAATTTAAGACTTGTACATACTGAAAGGCTTCTTGCTAGAACGAAAAAAATTTAAAAAACAAAAAAGAGATCCTTACAAGGCAGATGTCCCTTTCTTCTCAGATTCCAGCTGCTCCGTCTCTTTCTTTTCAACTTCCTTGTCTCTTTTCAAGCTTTCAGCTGTCTCAGGTATAGTTCCCACATGCTCTGCTTCCATAGGTTCATCAAAGTCCTCATCATCAAAATCCACCATCCCCTGATCGTCATCTGGAAGTGTTGCACATAGAACTAGAGGCTTGAATCATTAAAATGACACACTGTATGCTACATCTGCGTGCACAGACTGCAAACCATACACATGAACATAACACACAATGTTAATATACAAAAAAAAGACTACGTTTAAACTAGCTAAACATGTAACTAGTGTAAACTAAGAAGTGTTTCAACACTAATATGCCATATTTAAACAATGTCCAGACCTGAGTTTTGATTTTTCAATACCTTCAATAGCTTTTTCTTCTATTGTCTCCACCACTCCATTTTCTGTAGTTTTTGGCACATACTTGGTATCTCCATTCTCTTCAGAGGCTATGACAGATTTTGCTGTGTAATTGGGATGTTTAGGATGAAATGAAGCTGGAGGAAGAGCTTCTTTTCTGACATGAGCGGGAGCTTTCTTTGATATAGGGGTGATTACCTGAAAAACATTTTAGACGTGAGTTTAAAATTTTTCTTTTAAGAGCACAAAAGGAAAAAAAAATCTAGTACTTGCTATTTGCAGAACTAGTAACCAGAGCTAGAGGGAAAGCTTCATGTATTCTGCAGCATGACAACTAAAACTCCTCAAAATGAGTTCCTTCTATAGTTCTAAAAAGCAGTTTACAACAGGCCGTGGTTGACATTTAATCAAGTTTATAATTATTTTCACTAGTTTCCTATGTAGTATGACCCCACTCCTAAATTAAAATCTGTGTCTGTGTCAGCTAAGTATGTGACAATATATGTCAAGCAGGGACAGAGCCTGGAACAACAGGGAAAGGCCAATATGGCCGCTTGAACTCATTACTGATAGGCACGGGTGTAAGCTGCCTGCAGGAGCGCATGGGACTGGAGAGCAGAGCGCTTCTCCACTGGCTATCTTCATCCTACAGACATGACAGGAAGAGCTAAGATGACAAATATACCACGTTTCAACGTGCTCCGCAAGCCTGAACTCCGAGATGGTACACAAAGAATTTGTGTTCCAGACAAGACACCACTATGGCAGCAGCCACAGAACCTCTTGTCATGGAAGATGTCTACGGAACGGTCTCCACCATGACCAACAACAGGTGTCTGCATCTACTGTCCTTTAACCTGCAGCAAGCCCCCAAACCTTAACTTCAGGCAAAGCTGTTATTTACAGAGGTAGAATTTAGAGTTGCACAAAATCATTTCTGGGATTTTAATCTCAGTTCAGCTACTTCTACTGCAGTCAACAAAATTCAGTCCATCCTTTACCTTAAACAGAAGCAAACATTATCTAATCTACCCTCAGTAAAGAAATTTTTGCTAGCTCAGCCAAATGAATTTATTCATAGTAATACTTCTGCTCTTGCCTTCTGTAGTTGCCATCATGTTCTTTCATGCCCATTTATTTTCTAAGGCTGTACTCTCCATCTGTTTCATTGTCTAAATGTCCAGACTCCTAGGACCACAGAAGCTATCACCAGAACTGCCTGCCTGGGAATTAACTTCTTTCTCGATATTTCCTATAAAAGTGACTTCTGTTTTGCACCATAAAGATACAGAACCTCTCTAACTCTGTCTCTCACTTTTTTAATTATTCCTCAGCTCCAACACAACTGTTGAAATAAGTGCCACTGGTGACTGTTTTCAGCTTAAGAGTTGATTTCAGTACCACAAAAGGTTTCGTTCTGGTATTTTAACGGTAAATCAGATTTATCTACTCCACTTGCTCTCTACAGACTCTTAGCAAGTATATCATTGTATCTCCAGCTATGAAGTCCTCCCCATTTACCAGGACTCTTATCAAAACAGTAGACTTCCACCCACAGCAAACGGTCACTCCTTTCACTCCCAATCTTCCACTAAAATCAACTTCTATCCACAGCTTCAGTTTTTCCTTTGCTTTCTAATTTTGCAGAAGAGAAGTCTCTTACCCTCTTCCACAACACAGATACGCTTTCTTCTGCGTATTTCATTTCCCATCATCTATTCTTTGCCACAACGTTCTTTTCTACTCTTAGGGAAAAGAGGAAAAAGCAGAAGCTCACCTTCATATGAGATACCTAACATTATATAAACAAAATCTGTCAAATGTAAAAGCTACATACTATTACTACACTAAAGATACATATTTATACTATATATATATATATATATATATATATATATAGTAATATTCTGTTTATGTTAACATGGATGGGGAGAAAGAAAAAAAAGCATGAAGTTACACTGTAACATTGCTAAGGAGAAAAGTTATTTCTAAATGCAGAAATAGAAGACAACAGTATTCAAACCAACCAAAACAGATTAATAGTTATCAATGAGAACTTGTAAAAAAAATTTTTTTTACTTCACCTTAGGAGTCTGGGACTGTACAGAGAAAGGATTCAGTGGCATTCCAGCAGATCTTTTTCTTTTCAGCATTATAATTGGTGGTGGACTTGGTTGAACAGTCTGAATAGTAAACAAAAAGAGACAGTGACACAATGGAGAAAGGTTGTTTAGTGTTTTCTTTTGCCTTGGTTGGTAACATTTTCCATCAAAGAGAAAGAAGTCCACCAATATTTCTCATTCACTAAACAAAGAAACCTCCAGATTCACAACTCAGCCACGTTGAAAGGAAAACTTATCTGAGCAATCAGCCCACCAGGAAAGACACTAGATTTTTTTGGAAAAGTTTGAGAGAAAAAACTGTCATCAGTGAGTGAAACAGTTTTCAAACTGTAGTCACTTCAGTACCTAATCATGCTTTTAATGCACAAGTATCAGAATAATTGGTGGGATGTTCTGCATGTCTGCTAAAATAGCAGTACTGAGCATACATGCCTTAAGAAAGGCAGAAGTGCTCTTTCAACATTGTCATACTAGAGGAAAAAACATTTCAACTTATTTAGATGTACAGATATTTTGCACTCATCCATATCAACACATAATAACGAAAGAAAGGTTAGGAAACAAACACCACCACCAAAAAACAATAGCTAGCTACTATTTAAATAGAAGCCATAGTGTAATTACTAGCATTATTTCCCCTGCTTAACACTCCACAAAATTTGACAGCATTAAAATACATTTGCTTATTGATTTGAGGGTTTTGATAGCCTAAACTATTATAATTCTCAATCAGATCTCTTAGGGAGGGGTAAAAATGTGAAAAAGACCAAAATACCAAGAGAATAACTTTACACTGGAATATTTACAACCATCTTATTGCTCTCTAAAATACATATTAAGCTTATTATGATAGAATGTATTTTAATTTACTATCTCCCTACAGCACTTTTACATGTGAGCAATCCTTTCTGAGAAATCCTGATAAGGGGCATTAACTCCTTGAAAACTCAGTGATGAGCAGGAATGGCCTATTTGAGACAGTCCAATCTGGGCTGCTGCAGCAGCTATCTGGCACTCCTAGCTCAGGGGAAGTATTCATCTGGTTCCCTGGAGCAAACCACGGAAAGCAGGAGGCAGGCAGAAGTTGAGACATCTGCTTGATCTTGTTATCTGCTTGACCTGTTCTCCCTCATGTCCTCTGGTGAACCCAAACATGCCAGACAGAAATACCCTACAGCACACTGGCTGGAGCATGGTGATGCGCACATACGGTACACGTCATCCAGATGCACCAAGTCCTGTTCCACTCAAGCTGACTGAAGCCTAGAAGGCTGCATTAGCACGGGCTCTGGGTCACATTATAAACTGTCTCTGAGCAGGAGGGACTAGTTTGGGCTTATCAAACCAGTACGGTCATGCAGCTTCTGTGCGGTGGAGACAACAGACAGGTAGACTGCGTACACACATGGAATACACCAAGCAGATGTGCTAGGGCAGAAGTCAACTTCAAATGATTTGATTTGAGGAAGAACTTTCTTCTTTTTACATGTTCCACAGCAAGAAAAATGAATGGATTAGACTGTCTCAAGCAGATTTATACACTTACTTCAGCATTTAGATCTTGAAGAATATCCCCTAGTAAATCATCCTTTGAGAGGTCCACAGTTTTCTGCAAGATAAGATAGCCAAACATCTTTCTTTAAGATCGCCAGACAGCTTTTAACTATATTTGCAAACCCAATCAGGACACTAGCAGCAAATTACTCAATTGTTTCTACAAAACACATGCATATTTTCAGGAATGCTCCATAAACAAGAGCTCCTGTCCGGAACTAGACAAAAGAACTGAAAGAAACCCTTGCTTTACTCCACCCCCACTAAAAGTAGGAACAGTTTAAAAAAAATCTTTAAAATTCAAAATGCAGTAACTTACATCTGTGTTTTTCTTCCCAGCACTGGCAATAAACATAGACTTAATTGTGTTTGGCTTTGACACCACAGACTTCTTCACATTCTTTTTATCAACTGCAGATGCTTTGCCACCTTTTCCTACAGAAAAAAAAAGATAAAACTTGTGACTTCATCAAAAAGTTAAATTTTTGAGGGTCCAGTTATTAACAGGAATAGACAGCTGAGGTAACCCACTTCTTCCACCTTTATGCTGCTGGCTGAAACAAAGCCTAATAATCTTTTGTTCGCTGCCAGGTTTCTAACAGATATCATGCACCAAAAAAAAATATATATATATATATATTCAAAGCCCTATCAACATCATATCTCGCCTAGTCGCCTCAGGGATGATCTTTGCATCCATACAAGTCCATACTCCAGAAAAAGGACTAAGATACATTTCACAGAAGCATCTGCAGAGAAGAAACAAGTGTCCAGGAGTTAAGCACTAGGCCTGGATTCTCAACAGCAGGCTCCACCAAGATGATAAAAGCTGGCAAAATAATTTGATCCCAGATCCATAAGAGCACGTAAGGATTTTAGTAGCAAGAGAGACCTTGCATCCTTTAGCCAATGGCTTTGGAAACTAAGAACTTTCCCCAGGTGCATTTGTTGTGGAAGTGAACATATACCCCCAGAAGACTGAGCAAAATTACCCTGGTAGCAGTAAAGTAGTTAGAGGTGACTTTACCTGACTTTGCGGACCACTACCCTCTGCATCACAAAGACTGAAAGAATCCAGTCACAGCCACTGAACTACACAGCTTCAACTAACATGCCATGTGGCCCTATTCACCACATACTGATGCCAAGAAGTTGCCCGTTTCAGGTACCTTTCAAAAGCAACCAGAAGATCATCTACAGCGGCTATGTTCAACCTACCTTTCTTACTGGAACCAAGAGCATCATCATCTAGATCTTCATCAAAGATTTCCCTTCCGTCTTCTAAGTAACCCACCCCATCTGTACAAAACCAAATTGGTATAAATTTACATTTCAAATTCTCTCTCATGATATTTCTAGATATCTGCATAATCCAACATTTCACATATTTAAATGCTTTTTTAACATAGAGCAAATGTTATAAATGCAAATGCTAAAATCTACAGCACTCTCAGCTGCACCTTCCATTAGACTAAATATAATAACACAAGTTTAATTAGAAATTCTCACTTAAAGCACTTCTTTTTAAAGTTACATCTCTGGTAACTGGAAATAAAATTTCAAAAACAGTTATTAATGGGAAAATACTTTCACTACCATCCTAATACACTACCATGAGAACAATGGAAGACTCATTTCCATATAAAAGCTCATCTTTTTTGTCTACTGAAACGACTCTAGGAACATACTGAAATATAACTTATGTCAACACATGAACATTATGAAACCCAGTTGAGTTATAATACTATAATCAAAATAACTCTAGTCTAAACGACTCTTAACTTACCATCATCAACAATCCAGTCATCATCCTGCCGTTCTCTGACCATCTTGGAGTATTCCTCCTCATCTACTTCATCGTAAACACCAGTGAACTCCTCAACCTTCAGTTAAAGTACACCGTTGATTAACAGCTCCCATTCCACCAATTATTCATATAGGTCATCAACAAGAACACAAAAGTTCCCAAGAACTGTACATCTTCCTAGACCATTATTCACAACTAGTAAGCACAGTTATTCACAGCTAGTAGGCACAGCTATTCATTTTTTTTTTTTGGCAGTGACAAAAGGTCAGTTTTTAATCTTTAAAATTATTACAGTATACTGAATCTACTGAAACACCAGCAGAGATTTCATTTGAACCTGGGATGCCTTATTGCTCATTTCACAGTACAAAAAAAAAAAAAAAGCCACCACAGTTCTGACCTCTTGCTCTACCCTTAAGCATCCAGACGAGCTCAACAAAAAGGTGATTTGATATGCTCAAGAATAATGCTGAAGATGCTCTTCTGTGCCAGACTGAATTTGCATCTTAAGGATGTAGGTATTTCAGGCTTCTTCAGACTTATGCATCTCAATGTGGAGATCTCTTCCTGCTGGCATTGCAATTAATTAGACAGTAACAATGTCATACTGCCAAATTTCAGTTATATCAGTGAAATACTTGACTATTGTTTTCTTGGTAGAAACATTTGTCAATATTAAGGCATTTCAGGATTTACAGCTTTGAAATTCATTTATAGCTTAAGATCATTTTAAGTTTGAAAGAAGCAAAAGTTACTCCTACCGTAACATTAACTAAAGCAATTAAATTTTAGAGGCTGGTCCTTCCCTGTGGGATAGTTCCCAAGCAAATACTGTATATGTTTGACCTGCAATTATTACAACTGTTTTAGTTTTGAAAACAGAAAGAAACAAGTAAGTGATGTCAGAACACGCCAAGACAACTACATTCTAAAATATGCACACCATTTAAAAAAAAAAAAGGAAAGCTGAGCTGAAAGGCAGTTTTTGCTTCTCATAATTTTTTGATATGTATCAAAAAATAGTAGTATGCATATGTATCAAAAAATAGTAGTTAAGCATCTCAGCTCACATACCCTTTTTATTAAGGAGAAAAGATAGGGAATGTTTACCTCATATTTTAATTTTTCACCAGCTTTGGCTTTTTTCAGACGTTCCAGTGCTTCTTGCTGGCCTCTCCTAGATTTCTTCTCACGTCTGGAACGTGATGCAGCAAAACTTCCAGAGTCAGCCATGGCTGAAATTGATCAAAAACACGGGAAATACGTTTAGCAACGAGCTGCTGTTACCCCTGGTGCTTAGAGCAGGGCGATGTGCTAGCGGCTGGCTGGAGCTCTGCTGGAAACCAAGGCGCCCGTAGCGTGGCGCACAGCTGGCCACGAGCACAAGGCCACCCGCGGGGCTGCTCTGGGGGCCACTCCCGGAGCCCCACCGAGGGCCCGGCCTTTCACGGGGGAAGCGACCAGTCCCAGGGCCGCCCCTCGCTCGGCGGGGACACCCGAAAAGCAGCCACCGGGCCCCCCAAGGCGGCTCCCAAACCCCGTCACCCCCCCAGCCCCCCCGTTCCCCAGGGGGTCCCAGCTCCCCTCACCCCGTCCCCACGGCGAACCGGCCGCAGGCAGCCCCGAGCGGCCCGCACCGCCGCGAGGCCGCCCCGCTCCCCGGGCCTCCCCTTGTCCACAGGGACGGCCCCACACGGCCCCGGGCTCCCCTCACGCCCCGGGGCCCCCCTCGCACGCCGCCGCCGCCGCCGCCCCCCCGCCTCACCGCCCGCTCGCCCCGCGCCGTTCTCGGCCATGGCGTCCGCGCGCGCACGGCCGGCGCCAACGGCTCCCGAAAGTGGCGCGAGCCACCCGCCCCGCGAGCCGCCGCCGGGCCGCCAGCCAATCAGCGGCCGCGGCCGCCCCGCTCCCTTCCTCTTCCCTCACCCCGCCCCCTCCTCTTTTTTTCTCTTTTATTTATTTATTTATTTATTTATTTTTTAACCTTTTGGGGTTTTTCACCCGCCCCAGGGCGCAGAGGGGGGGCAGGGCAGCAGGTGTCCTGCTCGCCTTATCGTACCGGGCCCCCTTCGCCCGCCTGTCTGAAGCCCGCGGGCAGCCTCCCACTGAGGGGCAAGGGCTGTGTGGGAAGGATGCGCCTCAGCTCCAAAAGCAGCTGGATTTAACTGGGGTATTAAACTGCTGAACTAAAAAGCTAATTAGATTCGCCTGTGTCCTTATAAAAAAAAATAAATAAAAACAGGGAAAACAGTGGGTTTTGTTCTGTCTTGCCACAGCTTTACCTTGATTTTTTGCAGTCATCAGTCAGCCGCTGCCCAGAGAAGTTTCCACCTTTGCCTGAACTTACCTGAGAAACTTACCTGAGGAGCATTTGCTGCTCCTGAAAACACATGGGCATTGACTCCAGAGAGATGATGCCTGGCTCCTTATGGAGCACTGAGCCGTCTGAAAGCAGATAGGACTCTCCACACAGCTGGAAGGCTGTTACCAGAGCCTTACCTAGTACTACTTGGCCTGAACATACCAACTACCTCATTTTCAAATATCTAGGGAACAGAATTTACATGGTTCTGAAACCAAACATTATTTTCCTTCTCCACAAGAACTCCTTTGCATTAGTAAGAGGAAAAAATTAACAAACCTACTAGACATTGACGTTTCTAACTTACTTACCCAGTTCTTGCTACAGCACTGTACACCTCACAGCTGCACCTTGTCTCAGATGCAATCAGAAAGCCCACCCTAGGCACACATAGCAGCTCGCTGGCACCACAAGGGAGAGCCCTGCTCCCCCAGCCAACCCAACAGGCAGCGCACCCATTGCCAGGCACGCAGAGGGAGAGAGGGAGAGACCACCCCTCTTGGCAATCAATAGCTAGCTGCAGGTCAGCCTAGCTGTAGCACACCCACGTCCTTGGAAGCACTGACAGCTGTAAGAAGAATGCCTGTCTGACCTACAGATGTCATTTCATTTGGTGCAGTGCATCCATGCCTTTTTTTTCCCCCTTTTTAGAAAATACTCACAAATAAGACCACATGACTGAGCATGAAGCGGAGTTCAAACTCAAGGTAGTCAATTTCTTAAGCTACAATAGACATTTGTAAAATAACAATGTCAGAAGATTGTTCGGTTTGAATAAAAATAAAGCGATATTGCATTTCACATATATCTATCTAGCTGATGATCTTTCCCTGACTTAGTGATGTTCAATTGACTGGATTTTAATACTTCTGATTAAAATAAAACAGTACCCTTTGTCAGCTGTCAAACACAGAGTGCAATGTTAGTCATTCAGGTGATGCTATGGTTTGAGCCAGTACACAGTGATACAGTTAATTGATCAAACTGGAGTTGTTGCCATAGCTCCATTGTGGGACAGCACAGATCACACAAAAGCCTTTTTCATGAATGCTAGTTCAATCCTGACATTCATCTCTGACCATAACAAGAAGGTATCTGTTTCCCAGAGCATAGCACAACAAGCATTTAAGTGATGCAGGGAAAGAGGAAAAAAAAAAAAGGGGGGGGGGGGGGAGGGGGGAACCGTGACAGTTTGTTTTGGAAAAGCAAAATAACCCAGCAACATTTGGGACTTCCTCTGCTAAACAGCTTTATCACAGATTACTCTGAGCTGGTCTTTAGCCTTCCTTGGGACACTCGTATAAGAGCAACTTGGCATGACTTTTTCTCAATTGTCTTTTAAGTAAAAGAAGTGGGAATTTCACTGTGCAGCTTCAAGCCACTCAAAGAAAGTGTGATAGCTACAGAAAAAAGCACGAGAGAAGCACAGTAACGAAGATGGTAGGCAGCCAAAAGCGCAGTGCAGAAGAGGAAGCTCAGGAAACCTGCACTTCCAGACTGCAACGAAAGGTGACAAAGATGTATTTTCCATGTTGTTTTCTTACAGCTATAATTTAAGTGTATAGATATAAGTTCTGAATCAAAAAATATTAGTTATGAATAGAAAATACTGTAAACTCACTGCAAGAGCTCCAAGTTAATATATACTGGTGTATATATTAACACATAAAAGTATAATTGGAGTATAGTATCAAACCTTTGTTAAAAGAACAAATTACTGTATTGAGGATTACTGCGTTCTCCCTTTTTATACATAGGGCATGCTTGATCTGTCTCAAAGACAGTAGGACAAAATGTTAAAATTCTCACATTCCAACATTATGCTTTAAGCTTATGCTTTGTAATTTTTTTGATGATGGAAAAAAAATCTGTTGATGTTACAAGGGGTTGTATAAAACACAGAATGCGAATAGACCTTGAATTATAGCAGAGATGGCAAATTCAACTTCACTAACTTAAAATGCCTGCTCATTATTACATCCCTGTTGAGGGCAGAGTATCTTTGTGAGTATCTTTGTGGAGAATCGTGTCCATATGTATGCTACTGCACAGGATATGGGTATGTATGTTTTATGTGTATGCTACCCACAAGCACCACGTATTTCATTCTCCTACTTATATTGGTCTGAATTATATTGGTCTCCTTCTATTGGTCTGAATTAATTCATGTTATCACTCATTAGGTGTAAATGAGTTAAGTTAAACATGATTCATTTCTTTGACTATATCATTTCAGCAGCTAGTTACTAAACTATGCTGTTCAAGTGACATGTTAACAACCCGTACTGGCTGCATAGGGTACTAAATTAATAAACGAGCACGGATAAAGTAAATTAAAAATCAAAAATCTGAAATTATTACTTACCAAGAGTTGCTCATTTTCAAAACTTTTCACGGGTATTTGACTGATAGAATATGAAGAAACATATGCTTCTCCATTTGTTTATTAATAAAGATGATAATGCAAACATATGTTTAGAGAGCAGGCTCCTTAACTACCAGGTCTGTAAGTGTCTTTTGTTTACTGCACATCTATTTTTAATTACCTACCACATTACCTGCTAACACCAGGATAAGGAGAATAAAGCTGCTATTATGATGCAAAGGTTCTGAAACGTAAACATGGAATAGAAACTAGAACAACAGCTTCCATTAATTTCTATTCTGACAGAAGAAAGTAGGTCTATGGAATGAACATCCAGAAATTATTAAAAAAAAAAAAAGTTAAGTTCTACTTGTGGTTAAATTACAACAATTTCTAACAATTCTACCTGAATCTGTGGAATTACACTAACAGTAACAGAGAGCAGAACTGAACCACCTGCTTGCCTCATACAATATTCCTATTCAAGCCTAGAATAAAAGTACAAAATATTATAACATAAATAGGGAAGACAAGTTAGAGCAAACTCACAGAGAAAGAGCCCTCACATAATTATAATGTCTAAGAATTAAGTCTGATACCAATGGTATTCAAAAGCATACAGTTATTGCCACAGCATGAAAGTCTCTGTTTTAACTACTTTCAGCACTCTCTCTTTACAATTTCACAAAAGTTAACAATTAATATGTAAGCAAAACGTTATTGCAGAGAGGCTATTACATTTCAAGATGTGGCTGAAGATCAAATACACATCCATTGGCAAATACTCTCAGTGTTCATTGTTTCAAGCCTCTTCAGCAGGAAAGAGGAAGCCATCACAATGCACTGTAAAATTTACAGTTTAGTTGTAGTCCCCAGAGGTCTCTTTCTGAGTTAGTACCAGTAGAGCCTGTGCTCACAGCACCAGGAAGCAGCAGGAGCCGGTTACTTCCCCAGCAGAGGGAAATTCAGTGCTGTGTCCCACAGACATGGATCAGGAGCAGATCCAGCAATAGTAGTCCAGGTCAGGCACAGCCTGCTGATCAACCAGGCATGCCCGTGGCGATGAGGCAGGTCCAAGGTCAAGCCTCAAAGTCAGCCCATGGGTGTGGATCAGGCCTGATGGTGGTATTCAGGGTCAGACACAACCCAGTGAGCACCAGACAAGTCCACAGCAATGAGTTAGGTCTGAGGTCAAACTAGGAAGTAACAACATGGCTGTGGCTGAGCTGGAGACCAGCACTCTTATAATGCAGCTCAGGCAAGGGATGGTGGTGCAGAGCCCCTGGGCTGAAGGTAGAGGCTGCAGGTGAGGCTGGTCAGGGCTACTGGGGTCCTCTGAGAGCTAGCAGCTGCCTCCCCTCTGAGCAGGGAGTGTCCTCACACCTCATGGAGACTGGGGCTCAGAAGGGATTTACCGTGGAGTGTGGGTCATCAATGGGCTACTTCATGGACACTGAGCCAGGGCAAAGACACAGCATGGGGAACCCTGGAGGCCAGGGTGGAGGATCTGCTCAAGAGCCAGGGCTGGGCAGGGACCATCGTGGTGGGCAGACCAAAGCCCAGGCAGGGTCAGGCTGATGACTCAGAGGAAATCACGTGGACAAGACCCCACACAGCCATAAGGCAGGCACCACTGTGCTCAGTTTAGGGGTTCAGAAGGCCTGAGCTTCCTGTCAGGGTGCAGAAAGGACACAAGGACAGGGATAACATGACACAGCTGGTGAGGGAGAGACCCTACCACCCTGGGCCCCATCCCACGTGGTAGTCAGGGTCAGCCAGGAGTCCAAATCATCAAACAAGATTATGGATTTGCCTCGCCACACAGACAAGCCAGAAATGCAAGTCAGAGTCAGGTCAGGGTCAGTGATGGTAACATGGGTCAGGCACAGGCCAGAGACCACCAGGCAAGTCCATGATGATGGGACAGGTCCCAGGCCAGGTCAGGAAGTCAGCCCATGGGTCAAGGTCTGCATCAGCTGGGTCCACTGCCAGGCTCAGCTGCAGCACAGCCGGAGCTGCACACACCTACAACGTACTGAAGGCCCGGGGCTGAACTGAAATATCGGGCTCTTTGGCCCCATATGCTGGCAGCAGATATGGGGACACCCCAGCTGCGACTGGTCAGGGCATTTAGGGTCAATTAATGCATTCAGGGCACCAACATGCAGATCCCATGTCAACCTTACCATATGTCCAGAGTCCATAACTCATCGTAACAAAATCTTGTATATTGAATAGTATAGATTAGTACAGTTGGAAGGGACCTTCAAAGACCATCTAGTCCGACTGTATCACTACTGAATTGCTAAAGTCCTACTGAATCACTTTCCATATTTATATTTGGCTTTTTGGTATCATTACTGTTTCACTCGGGTAGTAGAAATACAGAAGTTCAGCTGTTACTGAGGGTCACTTTAGTTCTCTCATTCTTGTATTTTTCAAAAATTCATGACCTGCTTAGAAATTATGTAATCCACAATAATACAGAACCTGGGAAAAGACTTTCCACTTTCCCTCTCATCTTTCAACAATAATAACTTCCCCAATTTTTTCTACCTTTGAGGCTCTTAAGCTGTCAGAATTCTTCCCCACAGCATAAATCATTTTGTCATCCTGCTCTATCTAGCCTCAGTGCGGGATCTTAGAATAATGCATGTGGGAAGGGGCCTCAGAGATCTCTAGTCCTTCCCCTGCTCAAAGCAGGACCAGGTTGCACAGGCTGCTCAGACTGTGTCCAGTCAAGGTTTGACTGTCTCAGGGGTGGAGACTCCACAAACTCCTGGAATACCCTGAGTTCTAAGGTACTTGCAAGCACCATCAAATCTAATTCCTAGCCCACACAGGACCACCCAAAAATCAGACCGTGTGTCTGAGAGCGTTGTCTAAACACTCCTTGAACTCCAGCAGGCTCAGTGCCATGACCACGTCCCTGGGGAGCCTGTCCCCGTGCCCGACCACCCTCTCGGTCAGACCCTTTCCCTAACCCCCAACCTGACCCTCCCCTGTCCCAGCTCCGTGCCATTCCCTAGGGTCCTGTGGCTGTCCCCAGAGAGCAGAGCTCAGCGCCTGCCCCTCCGCTCCCCTCGTGAGGGAGCTGCAGGCCACCATGAGGCCTCCTCTTGGCCTGCTCCGCTCTGGGCTGAACAAACCCAGGGACCTCAGCTGCTCCTCATATATCTTGCCTTCTAGACCCCCCACCATCTTTGCAGCCCTCCTTTGAACACTCTCTGATAGTTTTATGTCCTTTTTATATTGTGGTACCCCAAACTGCACACAGTATTTGAGGTGAGGCTGCACCAACACAGAGCAGAGCAGGACAATCCCGTCCCTCAACCAGCTAGCAGTGCTGTGGCTGATGCACCCCAGGCCCTCCTGGCTGCCAGGGCACACTGCTGGCTCATGTTCAACTTGCCGTCAACCAGAACCCCCAGATCCCTTTCTGCAGGGCTGCTCTCCAGCCTCTCGTCGCCCAGTCTGTGCACACAGCAAGGGTTGCCCCTTCCCAGGTGCAGAATCCAACACTCGCTCTTGTTGAGCTTCATGCAGTTGGTGATTGCCCAGATCCCTAATTTGTCAAGATCTCTCTGGAAGGCCTCTCTACCCCTGATGGCTTCAGCAGCTCCTCCCGATTTAGCGTCATTTGCAAACTTACCAAGAACAACTTCTAGTCCTACATCCAAGTCATTTATGAAAAATTTAAATAGAACTGCCCCTAAAATGGAGCCCTGGGGAACTCCCCTAGTGACTGGCCACCAGCCTGAGGCAACCTCATTTACTATAACCATTTGAGCTTGACCCATCAGCCAGTTGTTCCCCTATATTATATTTTTATTTAGCTATCCCCTGTTCCATCCATCAGGAAAACCTGTAGGGTGGGTTTAACTCCTACCTCTCCCCCATCTCCCTCTATGCTCCACAGGCTTTCTAGAAGGCCATTTCTGAAAGTGCTGGAGTCTCACTCCTCTGAGTTGTCCAAAGGTGAAGAGAACCTGCCTGACACACCAGCCCATACCATTCCCATTCAAACATGGCACAGATCCCACAAAAATGGATATGAAATTGAATGAGAACAAATGGCAGTAATCTAATTTCAGTATCAAATCTGATTAAAGCATGAAAAATTAGTCCTGGGACTTTCATGGTATGGTAAACATGCATAGGTATGGTTTGAGAATCAGTGAAAGAATTTACAAATTATTGACATACTTAAGGATAGGCAGGAAATCAGACAAGTCTGACGACTTGACGTTTGTGTTTAGCTTTGTAAATCCAGAAAGCATATGAAGTTTTTTCTCCTTTTCCCATAGTTGCTTCTTTGCAGTCTACATCTTATCTTCCCTCATCCCGGTTTTACAAAAGAGACTTTCTTTAAGGAAGTCTTTTTCTCTCCACACTTCTGCTATATCAGTCTATCAAAAAGTAGCAAATGTAGCCTTTGCTAAATTTTTGTTGTTGTTGTTTTCAAGATTTATTTTTTTTTAGCATGTTTTTGTGTCCTGTTTCCCAACACATTTTTCTAGCTTTCCTCTACAAAGCATGATCTAGGTTTTCACTGCATGTTATCCATGCTCCACTCTCCAAGCAGAACGATTAGCCTCTTTATGTCTTATTTCTTGGGAGGAGGTGGTGCTTCTTTATTAAAAACCTTCTCACCGTAGTATACAGAAGCCTTAACAACAATCTAACAGTTACCATCATAAGGGAGGGGCTGAGATCATCTTTTCTGAAGGGGAGACAACAGAAAGGATTTACAAATGATGGAGACCAAACTTGGGTTGTCTGTGTCTGATCTAAAGAGTAGTTCTCTGGTGCTTCTCAGGCGTCCTTTCTGTATGTGCCCATTCCACTAGTATCTGATCCCACCTTCCAATACTAACCAGACACGATTTTTTCCTTCAGGTCTGACTCACATGCTTTTTGATTCTCCCTTGTGGACACCAACAGGAAAGCAACTGTGAACCTAAAAGAGAGTCCTTCTGATCAGTTTTGGTGGCTTGATTTGCCTTATTTTATGAAATAAGCTGTTACAGGAAGAGGTCTTCAGAGTTTCCAAGTCCCAGGACTAAACAGAGGCAGTTGTTCTGTAGAAATAGACAAGGGTTGCTTATTTTCACCCATACTCAGTAAGGAATGGGGTTCCCAGATACTTTAATAGCTAAAAACAAGATTAGGCACACCAGTACCGTACGTATTGCTAGGGAGTAGCAGGAGGGGAGCTGCTCCTTAAGGAAAGACAAATCAAGAGCCTAGATGGATCACAAGACTGGCAGATCAGGAGCTTCAACAGTCAGGGCCCAGTCCCACCATACCCAAGCAAGGTGAACAGGACAGAACAGCAGATGGTGGCAAGGTCCAACCAAGAGTCCTGATTGTAAGGCCATATCATGGTGATGAGGCAGGTCAAGCCATTTAGTCAGCCAGCAGATATAGGTTAGGAACAGGTCCAGGGATCACGAGGCAGGTCTACAGAAATAAGGAAGGGTTGGGGTCAAGCCAGGAATTCAGCCTGCAGCTTCAGGTCCAGATCATACTGGTGGGTGGGCCAAGCATATGATGGAGATCAGTATTCCTCCAATATTGTTCAGACAAGGGCTGAAGCTTAAAAAGAGCCCCTGAGCCCACAGGCAGAGGGTGTGGGGTGGAGGCCCCAAATCAGGCTTGTCAGGGTCAAGAAGTTTGCTTAGTGCCCTCAGGACCCTGACACATATGAAGTGACTTACATCCTTACATCCAAGACTAAATTTGCCCAATTTTCATGAAAATAGAAAATGGCACACCACTGTCATGAGTGCCAAACCTCTAACAAAATATCAGATCTCTCCTCCCAGTCATGGGAAGCAGCTGTATCATGCTGGCAGAAGTTTTTCCACAACTGCTCAGTGGACAGAAGGTGCCCAGCTGGTAACATGTTAGATCAAAGGCTTCAAAGTTGGCAAAGCTATAAGCAATTCAAACAGGATATTAGGGTCAGACAATCTTAATTATTAATAAAAGCTAAACTAGCTAACAGATACTCATTTTACAGTGCATGGGTACATGTTATGCTTTAAATAAGGTGCGTATCTCTAGATTAGCAAAATCTACAGTTATTAAGTTGCTGGTATCCAAAATATTAAGCATTGATCCCCAACTTGCATGCCATCTAGAGTAAATTTTTTTGGTGTTTTACTTGGCAGGTTGGCATTTGAAATAGTACAGGAAAAGATCCTTGAAGGCATTAGCATGAAAATGTGACAAGTGGGCAGATAAAGGTTCACAAGAATAATAGAGAAAAAAAAGGTATTGGAAGCTTTTAATATTGAAAAAAGAGAGAGCGATGGAATACTGAAGATCAATCCAAGAAGTCTGAAATAGAGCCGGGGGAAAAGGAAGGCAGCAGATAGATTGAAGATGGTGTGATTTAGCCTTGTCAGGCAGCTAAGCACCACACAGCCACTCGTTCACTCTCCCCAGGTGGGATGGGGGACAAAATCGGAAAGGTAAAAATGTGAGAGCTCATGGAGTGAGACAGAGCCAGCTTAGTGGGTAAAGCAAAAGCCACGTGTGCAAGCAAAGCAAAACATGGAATTCATTTGCTACTTCCCATCATCAGGTAGGCGTTCGGGCACTTCCATGGCATCAGGGTTCATCACATGTAACAGTTTATTGGGAAGACAAATGCCACCACTCCGAACACCCCCGTCCCCCCTTCACCCAGCTATTATTGCTGAGCATGGTGCCATGTGGTATGGGATATCCCTTTGGTCATTGGGGCCAGCTGCCCTGGCTGTGTCTCCCCAGCTCCCGGTGTGCCCCCAGCTTCCTCGCTGGCAGGGCAGCATGAGGAGCTGAAAAGTCCTTGGCTCTGTGCAAGCGCTGCTCTGCAACAACTAAAACATCCATGTGTTATCAACACTGTTTTCATCAAAAATCCAAAACACAGCATTGTGTGAGCCTCTACAAGGAAAATTAACTCCGTCCTAGCCAAAACTATGACAGAAGGGTAGAAGAGAATGCAATAAAAATACGGGCAAGACAGTCTTAGCAAAGGCTTTTGTGTGGATTTGAGGGGGTTGGTGTGCATGTCTAGAAAGGCAGAAGAGGGGAAGGTGAAATTGTTCCGGGAAGAGAGAAAATAATGGCTTGCAGAGAAAAAGAGAAAGGAAGGATAACAACATACTTTAAATACAAATAGGAAAGAGATTTTTCTTAAATTATATTTATCTGTAATGAGTGAGTAAGAAGCAGGAGAGAGACAGCATGAATCATTTAGGCAAACTTTATACTGAGATAGAAAAAGCAGTGGGATCTGTAATATTTAGCAATATATTTCTCAGTACTGGTAAAGTAGCTGTAGTACCGTGCTTACACCACTCTGCAAGAATGTATAGATACCCAAAAAGCGACACAGAAGATAGTGAGGTGGCCTGTCAAATATGACGTATAAGAAAACTTTGGAACTGGGGCTGTTTAGTCTAGAAGAGGCATATGAGGTTTGTCAAAAATAGCAACCTGTCTGCTGAATGCCAGATCTCCACTCCAAATCCAGTAACTGTTGATTCAAAATCTTAACCATAAATAGTCAATGCCTACTAAAAGCAAAAGAGAATAAAACTGTTCTCTATGTCCAGTAGGAAAGCAAGACTGCGGCCACAAAAATTCAGGTTAGATGTTAAGAAAAAACTTTCTAACAAGAAAGTAAGAACAGTGATAAGAATGGATTGATTAAATTATTGCAGTCCTGGGGAGAGAATGATGAACAGAGACTAGCTAATTGAAATGCTTCACAACCTCTGTGCACCCAGCAGGAAAGTCCCACTGCTGGGAAGGCTGTCCTCCCATGACAGCACAATAATTAAAAGCTTGATTGTTAAAAATAGCAAGGACAACAAAACAATCTAATAATGGGAGAAACAGACCTAACATTTCCCACTCTAAGTGACTGTTCTACGACTGCAGAGAGATAAAATTAAGACACATATTTTCTTGGTCCAATACCAACCATAATTTCTTACTATTTTCTTCGAAAGTGCTTGTAAAAGCAGTTCATAAAAGAGTGAGAACACAAAGAACCTACCCCAAAGTTGATCGCCCCACTTATTCAAAATAGTGCTATAAGGCATGGATGAATGGCACTTTAGAAGCCCCTATTTTAGGTACTTACAGATTTCAGAAGATTTATCTATAAACTATATTGGAATTGACATGCCTTTTTAAAAAAAAGTCTTATTGTGGCCTACAGCTTCCTCACGAGGGGAGCGGAGGGGCAGGCGCTGAGCTCTGCTCTCTGGGGACAGCCACAGGACCCGAGGGAATGGCACGGAGCTGGGACAGGGGAGGGTCAGGCTGGGTGTTAGGGAAAGGTTCGGCACCCAGAGGGTGGTCGGGCACTGGGACAGGCTCCCCAGGGACGTGGTCATGGCACTGAGCCTGCTGGAGTTCAAGGAGTGTTTAGACAATGCCCTCAGACACACGGTCTGATTTTTGGGTGGTCCTGTGTGGAGCCAGGAGTTGGACTCGACAGTCCTTGTGGGTCCCTTTCTACTCAGAATATTCTGTGGTTCCATGATTCTGTGATTATTGAAAGACTGTCTAATTTGATTCCGTACAAGCATTTTGAGAATATAGTATTTACTAAAAATCACATCTCTGCTACAGGAATGTGGAAAGAGCCAGATTTTGTTATACCAAATCCTGTGTTTTTACCCTTAATAATTAAGGGTATATAATAAGGTAATAATTAAGGGCTGTCATTACATATATATAAAAAAAAACATGGATTTAATCCATATGCAATTCTGTAAGGCACTCTCATAAATCAGAAGTACTTTTAATTTACTTTAACAAAAAGGCGATAGTTTGTAAGCACTGTGCATTCCTCTGGAATGATGAACTACACCTTAAAAATGAGTTAAAGCTACCGTATCAGATAAAATTGCATGGAAGCAGCAAAGTGATGGTGTTGGAGGCAGTGAAAACCAGTAGGTGTATTTAAATTGATACCTTTCATTCTCTGCCCTTGCAGGTGGGGAAAAAAAAAATCCAGAATTGTGGGGTTTTAATCCCGGTCTAAAAATATGTGATTTAACTAATTGATCATCACAGCAATATGGTATCTTTTTCTTCTATTTTTTTTGACTACTAATTCTAGCAAGTCTCTCTATATAGACTTGCCTATATATCTTATGTATATATAGTCTATAAGTCTATATATAGAGAGACTTGCCTATACCTACATATATAGGTCTGTGTGTACATATATATATATATATACACACACAGAGAGAGATTGATAGATAGGTAGAAAGAAACATAGTATTTTAAGTATTCTGTTCCAGCCATAAGCCATTCCTCCATCTTACAAAATCTTGCAGCTGACAGCCATTAAAGCCTTCAGGATCCAAAAAACATATATTGAAGCACAACCCAGCTCATCTGTTAAATATTCAAGAATTTATTCTGTGATGTTTTCTGTAGATGCTTGTCTTTGAATTCAAACCCTATTTAACCATGCATCTCCCCAGTTTTCCATGGCTTCCTGCTGACTTTTGGACAGGAAACACTCGAGGGTCTATTTTTCTGTAGTATGACTCAGGTCTAAGTCAGAAGACTCTTGCAGCCTCTCTCATGGGCAGACCATTTTAAATACAGCTTCTGCTGTGGTATTTAGTGCTTGCTGTCTACTGAGGCACTTTAAACACTTGGTAATATTCTCTAGGGGCTGCAATACACTCCTGTCCCTGCTTTTACAAAGGACATCAGAAGCATGGAGTGTCCTGCTAATACAGCAGACCTTAGCCTGGAGACTGCTGGGTGTTTACAAGCTTCTCTGTAGCAGTAACAGATCTGGACCACTGAAGGCATCTGAGCCAAATTACTGTGTTAGCAAGGGGCTTAGAGGTAAGTCATTAAACTTTGCTGAAGATGGGGGTATATCTTTGCTTTAGCATTTAAAGAGCAGAAAGCATTCCTTGTTAACTAATTGTATAATGCACATCATTTCCCTTCTCAAGCAGCTTGAGGTCTTCAACAGGTTCATTCCCAGTTTCCACGTACAGGTTGCTCTTCTAGGCATTTTGCCTTAAGGCAAGGATGCCATTAGTATACACTAAGCAGCACAGCTACGACCATGACGTAGTAAGCTTGATGAACTAAGTTTCTCACTTATCTTAAGCCATCAGAGAAAGGGGAATAACCTCTCTGATGGAAGTGGACACATTAATTCAGATTTCAGCCATGTTGTCTGATCAGTGCTCGTCTGCTAGATTCAGTTTAATATGCATACTATGGTAAAAGCATGACAGAGATTTTATAGGTGATGGTGTCTATAAGGAATTGAAGTTTATTTAGTTGCATTTGTGTGCATTTCAATGACTAAACTGAAAAAAAGGCAAGGGGGTATTTAAAAATGACAGCCTGAAAATATAGAGGAGTCTGCACAGGAATACTTGTCTCCATGGTGTTCAGCTGCACAAGAAGTCCAGATGGAGATAATACTTTGTTTGAGAATGGAGGGGATTTAAATGTAACAGCTAAATATTTGATATATATATGTATATATCAAACTTGGAGAACGAATTGTTCCAGTTTGCAAA
Organism: Cygnus atratus; assembly: GCF_013377495.2. Lineage (NCBI taxonomy): Eukaryota > Metazoa > Chordata > Aves > Anseriformes > Anatidae > Cygnus > Cygnus atratus. The sequence goes on from NC_066362.1 coordinate 124,445,849, forward strand.
AAAGAAATTCCATACAAACAAAACAAAAACAAATACAAAACAAAAACAAACAAACAAACAAAAAAAAACCAACCAACCACTACGTCTCAGGGGGAACCTTCCTTCCAATTAAGAATTTTCCCTGTTTGCTGTCTACTCAGTTCAGATCTTGGAATTAGTGTTAAGGGGATTGGATCATGGTTTCCGGGCTCGTTTGCATATAAAATCAATTTAAGCACCATGGGACAGGATTTTTATGCATCAGATGTCTATTCAAGCCCAAGCAGTTGTTGCCAAGAGCTCCGTTGTTAAAGGCTGTGGCTATACGTCCCGTTTACTTCTGAAGAAATAGCAAGAGTATGCCCAAGAGACCATACTCAGCCTGATGCAAGATATTTGGTTACATAAAAGAAGTCAGATGCATGAACCATCCCACTCATCACTCTTTCTCCACTGGTCTTTTAAAAGTTGGCTTGCTAGTAAGGATTTCCGGAAGGCCATCCACTCAGCTTCTCCAGTCAAATCTAATTTTTATTTATTTATTTTAGAGGGTAAAGAACACATCTTCCAGCCTTTTGAAAGGCCGTTTTCCTCCACAGCAAGAAGAAGAGGCAGTTTAGGATGCCTTGTCCAAGAACCTAAAACCAGAACATTAACTAAGATCTTCAGAGCCAGGGTGGCCTGTGACAAAGTCAGTTTGGATGCACGTGACGGACCCCACAGTCTTCCCCTGCCTTCTCACCAGAGCCTTTGCCATTATTTCAACTCTCTCTATTAATGCGGTAGAAAACATTTTCTTGATCATGCTCTTCAAACAGAAGGCAAGAAAGCTTTAGTATAAAATATCTCCCAAAGTTGGAAAAGAAGTGAGCAACAACAAAGGTATTCCACTTCCACGTTGAAATTCTAGCACCACTTAGCTGATAACACCACTGTAAGAGAGATATTGTTCTTTAATGCTACATGTATATAGAAAAAGATCATCTCTATGAAAAAACATTATGAAATACTAATTGAAATGCAGCCAGGCTCAATAGCAAACTCCCAGCATGAAAGCAAAGATGGAGTTCACCTTTCTGCGTACAAAGCGAGGTGAAGGAATTTACATTTCCAATTTATTGGCAATCATCCGGCTGCATAGCATCTCTTCCCCTTCATCTCCCACGCTAGGTCAGGAAGGGCTGGGCACTGACCCCAGCCAGGCATCTACCTTGTCCCGCTCCTTCTGTGCCCTGGCACTGGTCTCCTGGGAGCTACCACACGCTGTTGGGTTTGTTGAAGGGCTACTTGTGAGGTCCCTCTGCTCATGTCCCGACACTGCTCTGCCCAAATGTCCTCCTAAAAGTGTAACACTCCTTGAAATATTTTTCCTGAGGAAATGAGCACTCACTTTGGGTCAGAGTACCCACTTTAGTTAGAGCACCCGCTTTGGGTCAGAGCACCTGCTTTGGGTCAGAGCACCCGCTTTTGGTCAGAGTACCAACTTTTGGCCAGTGCACCCCCTTTTGGGGCAGAGTACCCCTTCGGTCAGGGCACCCCTTTTGGGTCAGAGCACCCATTTTTGGGTCAGAGCACCCCGTTTTTGGTCAGGACATCCCTTTTTGGGGTGGAGCACCCCCTTTGGTCAGGGCACCCCGTCCTCAGAGCACCCATTTTGGGGTCAGAGCACGGCTGTGGGTCAGGGCACCCCCCCTTGGCCAGAGCACCCATTTTTGGGTCAGAGTCCCCGATTTTGGTCAGATCCCCCCCTTTCGGGGCGAAGCAGCAGGGGGCGGGCCGCGCGCGCAGCCGCTAACGGCCGGGAGCTGTCCGTTCAGCACCCGGGGCCGGGCGCCTCGCCCCCTGAGCAACGGCTCCTCCTAGCTCGCCTAGCCTTTATTTTTGGGGTCGTTCTGTCGGTTTTGGGTTCTTCATTTCTGTTTTTACTTCAACAAGCCGCGCCGCTCCCCCGCCCCGTCCCGGCCGCGCCCCGCCCCCGCTCCCCGCCTCGCAGGGCCCCTCCCCTCCGGCGCAGGCGTGGGCGGAGCCAGCGGGCGCCCGCCGTGGCGCCGCGGGGCGGTGGCGGCGGCAGCCAGCCAATCAGGAGGCCGCATGCAAATGAGCGCGGCGCGCCGCTAGGCCGGGCGGGGAAAGAGGGAGGGAGGGAGGAGGGGGAGACGCCCGGTTGCCATGGCGACGCGCGGGCGGCTCCCGGGGAGACCCCCCCCGGGGCGGGCACCCGCGTGACGGCCTGAGCGGGACCGGGCGGGGGGGAGAGGAGAGGAGAGGAGAGGGGCGGGGGGGGGCTGCCGCCGGCCATGCCAGTGCTCGCCGCCGGTGCTGAGTCAGAGCCGGGCCTCCCGAAATCCCCCGGTGATGAGCGGCGAGGAGGGGCCATGGAGGAGCTGGAGCACACCTGCCCCCAGCCGCGCCTGGTGAGTCCGGGGGCCGGGGGGGAACGGGAGAGGGACGGGGATGGGGATGGGGATGGGGAAGGGGTGGGGAAGGGAAGGGGAAGGGATAGTGATAGGGAGGGGAAGGGGAACGGGAAGAGGAAGGGAAGGGGAAGGGGAAGGGAAGGGAAGGGGAAGGGGAAGGGAAGGGGAAGGGGAAGGGAAGGGGAAGGGGAAGGGAAGGGAAGGGAAGGGAAGGTTAGTTCAGTCCAGTCCAGTCCAGTTCCCCTCTCTTATTTTAAGGCTGCCCTCGCTGTGCTGTAGCCCCGCTGGCAGAGGAGCCCGGTGAGGCCCCAGCCCCGCTGGCCCTGTGCTGGGACCCCAAGGGATTTTGACTCCCCAAGGGGTCAAAGCCTCCTACCTCCCGTGCGCTGACCCAACACAACCCGTGCGTTTTCTGTCTTTTCCCTGAAGCCTTGTGTCGTGCCCGTCGGGAGCAGTCGCTCCTTGCCCTGCCGTCGCCTGCCCCTTGGTAGAGGCGGCAGGAGCCATGCCTGCACGCAGCGCCCAGACCCGCAGGCGTACCGAGGTGTGGAGGTCTGCGACTGATGCAACAGTTTAGACACGGGGAATCAGCTCACCGAGCTCCCGGGTTCTGTCACGGTCCTAATTAACGCGTACTTAAAAACCAGACTTCAGTAATTAAGCTCAGCGCGGTAGTCGAGACATTTAATGTGACAAGGAATAGCAACGCTATTGGAGTTGACCTAAATTGACATTTTCTGCTTGCTAGTGGTATAATTAGAATGAACTTTAAAGAAAACTCTTTAATTTGTTCAAGGGATGCTTTTGGAGCTTTCTAGTGGGGAAGGTGAGCTCACGTGCCGTTCCTGCAGGGTGTTCGTACACACTAGGATTTCTCTGTCAAAAGCTCAGGTGTAACAACCCGTCTGAATACATTACTCCGTGTAGTCTGACGTTTTAAAAGATCTTAAAGAAAGAAGTGACAATATGATGCCAGTATTTACAGTGTCACCTATTCCATTATAATTTCTGTGGAAATTAAGGTGACAGCTAGAGTACGCGAGTAAAGCAGGGATTCATTACGGTGTTTTAGATCTTCACAGGTACCAGTAAATTAATAACAGGCAATGGAGACATTTATCTGAACAAAGATTCATGGAAAAAGTGTCCTTATGAAGTGGTATTTTGTCAGCCAGCAGATCTACATTGTCTTCAGCAAAAAAATGAAAAAAAAAAAAAAAGAAGTTTAATGGGATCTACCTCACTTGGTTAGGGTGTAAGGAATGTTACAGACAAGTACAGTCAAGTTCCCCTTAACAAAGCTGTGTCTCAAGTGGGAAGAATTCAGAGCTGGTGTCCAGAAAAGCTAATCACAACTCTGCAGATGTTGAGTAGTAGCGGGGGTTTTAAGCTCCTATCAGATGCTTTTAAATATTTTCAGTACATCTTCTGATCCCGCTCCTTTGAAGTCAGCATGCTCAGTGGTGGATCACTGGACAAGTCACATACTTCATCCGTACATCTAAAAGTGGTATATATCTTGGTTAACGTTTTAGTATCATCCTGTTCTGCTGGACCACAGGATGGTACCTCAGGACGATACCAGTGTGGCATTTACAGAGGACTTTTTGATGCTTCTCTTTGGTTATTATACGGCTCTAAAATGAATTATCTGGGCCTTAAAGTTCTTAGCGTATGTTTGTATTTAGGAAGCTCCTTGTGTTAAAAGAGGATATTAAACTTAAGAATGAGCCCAGATTTTAAAAGATGGAAAGGGGATTAGTTGTTTTCTGCAACAGTTGTTGTTGTCCTGTTCATTGAAAAATGAATTATTTATTTGAAGCCTTAAAACTCTGAATATTTTTAATGGATATCTGTCACTAGGTCCTCTGATTTTAGGCTATGGAGTCTGCTAGCTTGGCAGGAAGTGTCACAGTAGGACTAAGGAAAACCCCTGTATCCTTCAATGAGCAGGAAAACAGGGCACATTGAAGGCAAATCTCAGGTAAGTTTCAATGTGTATTGAAAGCTGATGTTTTCCGGTGTGTAGTACTGTTGTGATATAAATTGCCATTAATTTTTTCCCAAGACACTCTTTGGGTTTTCTTAACTGACTAGAGCATTAATGAGCATTCTTGCTTCAGTCAATTCCCGTGATCCACCTTTCACTTAGACTTTGCCTTCTTTATGCTCTCAACTTCCATGTATTCGGATGCCAGAAAAATCTCTCCTAGAGTGACCTATGTATCCTAGTCATAGTGCACCGCAGAGAAACAAATCAACTAGAGCCTCCAGCTTTGTCCCTTATGGTGATTTTAATAGATTTGTGGTCAAGAGAAAAAACAAATAGCATTTCACCAGTCCTGGTTTGTATAGTTCTGCACTTACCCATTTCTCATCTGGACCAAACTGTGGGTTAGTGGGTTAGGCCACTTTTCAATCTATCACTGTCCAATCACTTTCTTTTTTTTTTTTAAATGAGCATTGCTTCTCCTGCTTAGCCACTGGAATATCCATGGTTTGGTCGCAGGGGTCTTCATTGTTTTAAATGGATAAACATTGCTCCTGGTCGTATCGTGACATGCATTCAAGATATGGCAGTTGCCCCCACGTAACTTTAAGGGTTGCAGACCACTGGTGGGCTCCAGATCTCGGTGTGGGAATCCCCTTTAAGGTTTGCCTGTGTCTACCTATACCGAAAAGGCCCATAAGTGAGGCATGCCCTTAGTCTAAGTGGATGGCAGAGATACCAAAGGAGGAAATACAAGAGAGGAAGTATAAAGCCCTCTGAAAAGAAAAAGGCAAGTCCCTTGGGGTCAAGAGTTTGACTTCGGTCGCACAAGAAACTCCATGTGGGCAGCTCGCTGAAGGGTCAGTGTGCACCTTGAGAATTGCTAATCCTCAACCCGCAGTAAAGAAACAGACATTTCAACACCCCTCTTTGTTCAGCAAGACTATTCCAGATAGTGTCTTTCAGAAAAAGGAACAATGGCAATTTATAAGTACAGTGCTGCAAATAAAGCAAAAACGAATACACATCGAAACTTACCTGAAAACAAACCTCAAAACTACTGGTTGGCCTCATCCTTCCCTTCAACATATGGAGAGCTTCTTTTCCTCATATTTCATGTCTCTGTCATCCAACCTAGGCCCCAGTGAGAACGTCTGGAAAAGGACTGCTGGGACCTGAGTGCCAATGTAATATTTTCAAAATTGGCTGATGCCCTTAGGGTTAGGTCAGTTAAGGGAATGAAGTACACTGAAATGGATGTTTCCATGGCAGTACCTAGCTTGTTGTGCTTTGGTCTGATGTGAGATTACGCCCCAATGAGGAATAAAGGCCTTTCTGCAACATGCAGGGGAAGTTAGGCACAAAAAGCACCTGAATTAGCCAAGGGGAACTACAGGGGAGGAGAGGGCATAGGCAGGTGGGTGGCTGTGCCTACTGGGATGTTGGTGGGTACAGGGCCGGGAAGGAATTAAGCAGCTGAGAACAGTACTTTAGGGTCAGTCCGCCAGATGACTGAAAGAAGCTGGTGGGTGTTCCCTTGGCAGTGGGGTCCCAGGAGCACCAGGCTGTTCCCAAGGTCACGGCTACGTGACGTCCGTACTGCCGTAGCAAGCCTGTTGGCACCCGGCTCGAGCTGCAGCCGGGTCCTGTTTGCCTGTTTGCCCTGTGTGGAAGTACCGTGCTGGGTTTTTCTGCCTAACATCATCGTTGTGAAGGCAGAGGGACTAGCTGGAGACTTAGGAGCTATCCATATGGCAGATAAAACGTGTTCTGCCAAGGCACTGTAAGCATTGGGGCTATTTGAGGTTCACCCTGGCAATCCCAGCAACTGTTCCCGAGCCTGGGCTTACTTCTGCTGCCTTGTCTTGAGGTTCAGAGGCTACACGCTTTTATGATTCAATAGGACTTAGGCACCAGATGCCTTGGAGCCACTGTATCTGCAGTAATTTGGAGAATGAGACTCAGGAACACTTGAAGATCACAGCTTTCATGTCATTTTAGGTATCAGCTGCTTTACCTATTTCTTTATCATTTTTAGAAGAAATGACAGTGAAATGAAGGTGACATTAGACTCCTCTAGACAGTTTTCTTATTGCTGCTGTTAAGCAATGAAATGTTAAGCACAGCATTTGAAATAATCGCAAGTAAAACCTGCGTGCCTTGGCTTTTTATATTTTCATCCCTGGATGCCTCACCTCGTTCTTATTTGCAAACAGTGTTTTGAGAGGGTCTGATGCATCCTTTAGAATTATTTCAGATATTGTACTTCCATGAGCCATATATCTTCATATTTATTTTTCATGTATGACTAACAGATATATGCAATTTTAACCAGAGGAGCTAATGCCAAATTTAGGGGCTTTTATTGTGGTTACAAAAGTGTCCATGTGTCTGTTCTCTCTCATCTGATGTTAATTCTTAGGGGGTCTGCCATCTGTTCACTTCAAATTGGAACTAAGCATAAATATATAAGTAAAAAGCCTGACATTTGAGGAACCCAGAATGACTTTATTTGCCCAAATATCTTTTAGTTCCTTTACAAGTTTGGTTTCTGCTCTGGAAAATTTAACTTTTCGTAAATGTTGGCTATTACACAAAAGCACAAACTCTTAAAAATGTCCAATATGGTTTGCACTTGGGAACACGTAGCAATCTTTGCCACGCTTAAAAAATAACTTAAAAAATAGCCTGTAGGCACCAGAAATCTGCTGCGATTTGCCTTTGCTGCATCAAAGAACATGTCATCAGTATACACTCCAAAATGCCATAGTCTCTGCGAAAACACATTGCGATCTGTATTGGTCAGATCACAAACTTACAGATACACTTTTCTGCAGGATTCACAGATGACCTGTAAACGCAGGGAGCAAACGTTACACTCTGTGCACTGTATTCCTTGCTTGCAAATACATCGCTGATGCTATTTTAGAAGCAGCTTTACTAGGAGAATGTTACCAAGTTCTTAAACTGTGCTGTTGTCGCTACTATGAAGGTTTGTATCATACCTTTAAAAATAAGTAGAAAACCAATGTGAATAGTTTCTCTCTGTTCTCTCCCCCAGGGTGTATTCAAAATTATAACATAACATATATAAGAAATGTAAGAAGAAAGCCAATGCTGCAGATACAAGAATTACGTGTAGTGTATAATCACACATTTGTAGTCCTGTACTCAGTGCAACTGGAACTGTGCACTTACACATTTGTTCCCAGGTAATCTGCCTTCCTTCCCTATACACACACAGACAGAAGGCTTACAGTGAAAAAGCTCTCGTGAAAGGCACGGGATAAATCAGAGATCTGTTACAGAAGTGCACTGCACTTCCTGCAGGAAAATAGCTCATCCCAGGATGCTTTTGTGTTCCAGCTGGGGAACTGCAGAGAATACTTGCCTCATGTGCTGGGGGAAAAGTCTTTTAGTCTTTTTTTTTTTTTTTTTTTTCCCAACATAGCTCTATTTTGAGTAATGATTTATATAAAAAAGCTACCCTACATCTGACTTGAAATAATTGATAGACGTTAAGTATCTTTATGTAGAAGTGCAAGCAGAGATTGAAATTGGGCCAAGTTCTCCCAATATCTCAACTATAGCTTGAGTGATTTCAGGAGATTAAGCCTTGCCTGTATTAAACCTGAAGTTTTATGTGTGCCTTCTAGGCATATATCAGGTATATACACTAATGTAGGAGCAAAAAGAAACAGACATTAGAAATAAAAACAAAATACCAGCTGACATTATCTCCATTTTCTGGATCGGTCAATAAAACACAGAGTGGCATCGGAGCAGTGCTTACACACTTTGGGTCTGTTGTCCACTGCCAACTCTCAGTGTTAATCATGGGCCATCAAGCACCTGCCATTCAGCTTTTAAGTGCAAATCCACTGAGTTTGGTTCTGCAGCCCAGTTGCAGCGTCCTCATTTTGCGATGGCCTCTGCAGACTGCAGCGAGGTAAGCAGCGCCCTGCTGAAGGAGCCGCATGCGTCCGTGGGCTGCAATACTGCACGTCCCTCCTCAGGGCTGGGGCAGCTGGCAGCCTGGATGGGTGTCCTGCAAGCAGGGCAGTAGGGTGTGGGCTCACAGACTGCTTGCTGCTGTAACTTCAGCTCTTTTGGTGGGTCGTGCCCAGGTCCCTTGTGTGCAGTGCTCTGTCCAGTCGTGCCAGGGCAGTGAGGCCGGGTTTGCGAATTGCAGAGGTTGGTGGAGGTGCTTCATTCATGTGAGCTGTGCTTGACTTGGGACCCATCCTACCTCTGTGAGGGATTTTGTTTTCTAAAAAGCATGCTCCAATTCAGTCAGAAGTTGCAGCTGTCATGCAGGAATCTTGTCTTGAAACTCTCTGGCCTTTTGCAAAGATTAGACTGGATTATATAGTAGTTGTTCTAGTTTTATAATCTATGAAACGTATTTACATCAGTGTGCTTCTTGAGAAGGCAGTGGAAGCTTTTTTCCTGCTATTGTACCTTAAATTTGTAATTGCATCTTGCATTTAATCATTACCGACTTAATACTAATGACGAGCAAAGTATATTTGATTGAAGATAAAGCCCAGAAAAAGCTACTGGGAATAAGGCAATTTGGAATGCATGCAAACAGATTTATATTTTTTTTAAGTTATTATTCTTGTTAGGTTAGTTTGCTCTATTTTTTGTTACATCCACCTCTCTGAGTCAGCAGAAGCGTTGGAGAACAAGATAGGTTTTCTTCTGTTTCATGCGTTCATACTGGAACTGTTCATTTGTGAAAAGTTTACCTCGAGGGACCCACTGATAACATTCAATTACAACTTCCTTGCTCATAAATTTACCTGTTTGGGCCAAAGTTACTGAAGGTCACAAATCCAACAGACAACGGGATTTTCATTTCTCATACTGTTCACTCCCTGAACCTCTAAGAGAAGACCTGGGTAGTCCTTCAGATAGTGTTTCCACTTGCAAAGGGTGTTCATGCTTCAGAAACTCAGCAGGCATTTTTAGTTCCTTTTAAAGAGTTTCAGTAGCATTTTGCTCTTAAGAAATGTTCCTTAAAACTGATGTCAGCGTTTCCTGCTCTGTAATTACTGTTTGCCAACATCAGGAGCAGGTTCCAAAATAATCTTTCCTCATATGAGTAGATCTTCCCCACGTGATTTGTTCCAGTGAAATCAGTTATCTGTTTTAAATACTGCCTCTGAGATGAAAGGAGATTACAGCATCATACCTCCCACAGCATTTGCCTGCCAGTTTAATTTTTTTATAAGCACAGGCCCTACAAAGCCCAGCTCTACAAAGTTTCACCTGGATAGTTGTATTGGTTCAACGTCTGAAGTGTTACTGGCAAAATCTTTGACGTATAGCTGTTCTCTCCATCAAGAGAACGACGTTTTTGCCTGTTTATGTTATGTGGTGAACAAGGTAGTGTAGCTGTCTTAAATAAATAAAAAAGTAGCTCCTTCTATTAGCACGTCGCATGCAATTACTCTGCAGGCAGAATTATAAAGGCAGACGCAATATTGTGTAGATGGGTCTATGTTTGCCCCTTTTCAAAAATATTTCTGTCTTCCTTGTTGCTGTGTAAAAAGAAGAAAAAAAAAGAAATACAGAAAACAAGCTAACACAACTAGTTATTCCTATTACAGACTGCAAACTAAAGAAGGTGTGAAGGTGTTCATGCTTTTTAGATGTCATTTCAGTGGTTTGACTTCTGTTCATCTACAAAACACCTACCACTTTCTTTTAAATCCTTTAGGAACATAAGCTTTTAATATTTATATTGCTGAATTGCAGCTAAGTTAAATGGTTACAGTAGCCTGAGAGGCTGTGAGGAGGGATAATAAAAAGGCAGCATCAAGATACACCTGAAAATGAGCTACTTCCATCCGTCATATAGGATTTCTTCGTAAAGTGTCCTGGCCACAGAACCAGCTCAGCTGGGGAGTGCTGCCTACCACGCTGCACTCTGCTCTTACTGTCTCATGTATTGAGGAATGCAAAGACATTACTGTGTGCAGATGAAGCTCCGAGGCGTTCTTCAGCCTGGAAAAAAAGTGACCAAGGGGAGAAAAGAGAAAGGACTGTGAAATCGTGAGAGACGGGGAATAGGTGACTGTGGAAGAATTTACTGAAGCTTCCAGTGTAAGAATATCAAATAATACAAGCGAGAGGCAGGTGCTGAGCAAACAAAATGAGATAATTCATCACTGAAGTCACACTGAAGCTGTAGAACACCCTGCATCACAGAATCGCGCTACAGGATGATGCAGATCTCAGAAGCCTACTTTGGTCCAAAATGCAAGGGTGATTCGGCTTGCTTGGCTAATCACAAAATGTAAGTGCCCAGAAAATAATAAAGGCACAGATGAAGGGAAAAGTCTGTCAGATGAAGACAGAAGTACATTTGCACAAAGTCTTTGTCTAACCATCTGATTATTGGCAGAACTATAGCAAACTTCTAAAGGTACTTTAATGGATTAACCAAAATGAAAAGGCTGTTACATGGATTACTTGCTCTCTTCACCCAATTCCAGTTATTACAAGAAACTGGAAAGAATATGAGTAATTATATCAAAACAGAAAGACATTTGATAAATTATTTCTGGGTTTTGAACATTTCTTGAAATATTTTGTCTTATGCTCTGGTAGACAAACCAAATGGTCTTGTAATATTTTACTCATCAGACATTTTTGTTAAGCTCTGCGGCATCTTTTCTGGGCCAGAGAAAATGAAATAGTATTGGATGTACCAGTTGGGAACTATTGCTGTATTTCACTTGATCTGTCAGCACAACATATTTATGTATTTCTCTGTCTACGTATTCTCTCTTTGATGGAACTTGGCTGATTTTAATTTACTGTGTTTAATGCGTTTTAATATCCAATGACTGAGAGGTCAGAGAGTAATGGAAATATTGACAAGTCTGGTTCTAAGACCTTGGCTGTAAAGTGAGCGTTAATGATGAGTGTTTACAAAAACTGGATTGAAGGGAAGCTAATAGTGGTTGTTCTCCATTTAGTGGGGACCACAAGAAAAATCTTGGTGTTGCACGGCCTTTTACATGGACAAAAAGCACTACAGTGTTTGCCTAGAAAAAAAAAAATCTTGCTGCAAACCAGGCCTATTTTCTTCAAGTAATCTCCAAGGCAACGGCCTCTACCAAGCTAGGATCTGATTACCAGTTGCAGGCCTCAGACCATAGCCATTATTGTTTTAACGTTTCTGCCTTCCTCTTTATCCCAGCGTGAACCAGGCTGTACGGGCTGTTGTGTAACTTGACCTTGCTTGGAGATGATAAGACAGGTTAGCACTCAGGGATCACAAAGACAGAAGCAAAAAGACAGTATTTAGAAAATAAAGAAAGGAGCTCACACTGCATGATTATGTGTAATGCTCTACGCTGTGCTACGTGGGTGGCCAGCCGAACAGTTCCCTTCCGTGAAGCCCAAGCAGAAATGTGGAGTTTGCCATAGAGTCTCAATTTTAGCCTTGTCTGTGTGGAGAAGCTGTGATTTTCAGCACTAATGTATTAAAGTTACCTTGGACGATTTCCTGTAGCACTTGAGCTTGCAAAAAAAGGAAAGAAAAATGGAAGAAAAAAAAGAAATATATATAAAGGTTGAGTGCTTTTGGGAAACAAATTGAATAGGAAATTCCAAAGCAGAAAGAGCTGAAAGTGAATCTTAGAGCTCACTTTTTGGTGTTGTTTTAATACTGTTCTCTGAGCTTTACATGCAACAAGTCAGTGAACCCAGAGGTCAACAGCAATTAGGCAATACATGTCTTTGGGTTAAAGTGTCTCAGCGATGCTAAGGAAAATAAATGCTCAGTGATCAAGTGTTCAGTGTCTAAAAGCTGAAGAAGTGTAAAGACAAGGGAAGAGATTCTGTTACTATCAACCATGGGTGCACAAACTGATAATGATAAATGTGTATTGTATAAATGGTGACTGTCAAAACCAAGCCAAACCACTGGTGCAAGGTCATGAGGTCCCAGCTGTATCATGGTGGAGGCAAAGTAAGTTAAATATTTCCCTTGGTTTGTCTTAACCACTGACTCATTTCACAAAAACAAAACAACCCAAGTCTCAGCTAATGATATCTTGCTGTTTCTATGATTCCATAAAGATTTCAAGCCTAGAGCAGGAGAAACATTTTTTTCATATCAGACCATATGGCAGATAATAAATATCTGAGATTCTTATTGCTGATAACTTCCTACAGAGGTATGGGCAGAATAAGTAATGTCTGTAGTCATGTTTCCTGACAGATAATACCACATCATTCTTCACACGTCCTCATTCTCTCTGTAATATCTTTAGGTTATAAGTTCTTCAGAGCAAGGACCCTCGTGGTGCTCTGATCGCAGAGCATTTTAGTACTGTTACAGTACACGTCAGAGTAGAGAAGGGAATTGCAGCTCAGTTTGCTTTAGCTAGGTGGGACTTCTGGTTGCGGTCTTGGCTTTATTTTGAACGGCTCCTCAAAATTGTCTAAGGTTCTGATTAAAAACACATTAAAACAGCTTGTGGTCCCAGTCATCTGTACTGATGTTTTGTCCATGGAAGGAACTGGTGCTTGTGAGGGATGGCCCATTTGTAGCATTCTAAATCCCAATTAGTATTTCCAGCTATGATTTCCACATAGGAGGATACATCTTGCATCTTGGGCCTTTGAACTTGTTGAGACCAAAGCAAGGGTTAAGCTGCTCTGACCAAAAAAAAAAAAAATCAGACCTGACTTTGTCCTGCAAACAGAGAAATTATGTACCTGCACTCACTTCACAATGTTTGAGCTTCTCAACACAGGCAATGAATTAGGTTGTATTTAGAAAGCCTTATTTTCCTCATCTTTTCACATTGTGTGAATTGTATATGCTGAAGGGTGACCAAAAAGCAAAAGTCTCCAGGGAACAAACCAGCATTAAGCCTGGTTAGAGCACGGTTAAATGGTGCTTTTTTAACTACTCGGTGGAAAAACAAATTGACTTTGTGTTTTTCCCCCCTTCCAGACTCTGACGGCACCTGCCCCATTTGCGGATGAAACAAGCTGTCAGTGCCGAGCACCCCACGAGAAGCTAACCATTGCACAAGCCCGCCTGGGAACACCAGGTATGTGTAGAGAGCTACATCAGCAGGACCATGGGCACTCCCAAAGCACAGGCTCTCCCTTACAGCTGTGTATCAATACTCACTTTTGCCTTCCATTTGGAAGCAGAAAGGCCAGCCTGGTATCTGGTGCTATTAGCTAATGGGGAAGGAACAAGTAACTAGAGGACCATTGTCTTCCGCTGGAGAAACAACAAGGGAAAATGTTTCAAGTTAGAGTTTGATGTTTTCATGGATGTCTGCATGTTGGTCAAAAGGAAGGCTTGCCAGCCCACTCCAGACAGCCTGAAAATTGTGTTGATTAGTGGCTACTTTTGGGATTCTTCACATGCTGCCTATGTATGCCGGAACATGTCTTCTTTCACTGATGTTCTTGTTGACCACATCAGACCTTAAGTGGCCTTAAAGGCCATTTGCCCTTTGCAAAGAAACCATGTCCAATTTCTGAACTCTGTCTGGACATTTTTGCCAGACTTATCTCTGTGATCGGGCTTGGGGAACAGAATGATTTCACAGAAAGTCCCAAATACATAAAGTACAGTCCATGAATATTGGATCTTTGTTGTTATCATCTCTGCTGTCCTTTTGCTTGGAGGTGGCTATTCTGTGGCACTGTGTGGTGGTTTTACTCAGGTGAGCAGCCGAGCTCCACCATGACTGCTGTCTCACTCCCGCTCCTCAAAGGAAAAGGGGGAGAAAATATGATGAAGAAGGCTCAAGGGCTGAGATAAGGACAGGGAGAGCACTCACCATTTATCGTAACGGGCAAAACAGTCTCAGCATAAGGAGATCAGTAAAATTTATTAACTATTACTCACAAGCTAGAGCAGTAGGAAACTAAAAGCAAATTTAAAACACCTTCCATCTATCCACCCTGTTCTACATCATCTCCCTGAGCAATGTAGGGGAACGGGGAATGGGGGCTGCGGTCAGTCCCTAACACTTTGTCTCCGTCGCTCCCTCATGGTCACTCTCTGCCCCTGCTCCACGTGGGGCCCTCCCACGGGACGCCGTCCTTCCTGAACTGAGCCTGGGGGGCTGCCCACAGGCAGCAGCTCTTCAAGAGCTGCTCCCACACGGCTCCGTAACACGGGGTCCATCCCCCAGGAGCAAACTGCTCCAGCAGTGGTTCCCCACGGGCGGCAGCTCCCCCCAGACCCCCTGCTCCTGCGTGGGCTCCTCTCCACGGGCTGCAGCTCCGGCCCGGGGCCTGCTCCTGCAGGGGCTCTCCATGGGCCGCAGCCTCCTCCAGGCCACATCCACCTGCTCCACCGGGGGCTCCTCCACGGGCTGCAGCGTGGAGATCTGCTCCGTGTGGGACCCATGGGCTGCAGGGGGACAGCCTGCTCCACCAGGGGCCTCTCCACAGGCCGCAGGGGAACTGCTGCTGCCTGCCTGGAGCGCCTCCTGCCCTTCTGCTGCACTGCCCTGGGGGGCTGCGGGGCTGTTCCTCATTTTTCTCTCTCCCAGCTGATGTTGCACAGCAGTTTTTTTCCCTTTTCTTAAATCTACTCTCTCAGAGGTGCAAACAACATCGCAACATCGCTTATTGGCTCTGCTCTGGCCAGCAGTGGATCCTTTTGGAGCTGGCTGAAACTGGCCCTTATCTGACATGGAGCAGTTTTTGGTTTCTTCTCACAGAGGCCACCCCTGCAACCTCCACTATGAAAACCTTGCCATGTAAACCTACCACACCATTGTCAGGTCTGTCATTTGGTAAAGCAAGTTTTACCTTTTCTGTCTGAAGACTGTTGCTGAAAATTTCATACAGAAAGAAGGAGTTACAAGGGTGACAGCAGGTGGATGGTAAAAAAAAAAGATAGACTCATTGATGAGAAAAAAAGATCTTGGGGGAAGTATTAAAAAAGGGTAATGAAGTATTTATGTGGAAGCTGTGGAAAAAAGAAAGACAGACCAGAGTGGAGAAAAAGTGAGGTGATAGGAAAAAAAAAATAAGGAAAATTTTCAAAACATCCAGAAGGCAGAACTAACTAGAAAATCAGAGGGAAAAGAACAAGACATATGGTGGAACTCTGAATGAGACAGGAAGATGACATTTTCTCTAAATTAAAATACAGGGATGATCGATGATAATAAATAGGCTAAGTCTGAGAGAAAACAGCAGAGAGTACAGAGAAGGAGAAGTTATAAGCAGTATAAAACACTGCAAGTTCACCCACGGTGTAGTTTGAATATCAGAACGGGGGTAAATCTCCACAATGATCTTATCTGGGAACAAAAACCTGTCCAGTAGAATTAAGTGCAACTTGTTTTGGGTCTGGAAAATCACTGTTGTGTTTCTTTCTTCACAGTTGACAGACCTGTCAGAGTGTATGCAGATGGGATATTTGACCTCTTCCACTCTGGCCATGCTAGAGCTCTTATGCAAGCCAAAACTCTATTCCCAAATAGCTACTTATTAGTAGGAGGTAAGATCAGAGTTATTTCTTGTGCTGGAGTTTTGCTTCTGTGCTTCAGCATAAGCATTATTGCTGTGCTCTCACCCCCAGCTGTTTATACACTATGACTTTGAATGCTACTTTCACTCTGGGGGCTTTCTATAGGTGATTTGCCTTGACTTATGTCTTATAATTGAATCAATTAAAGTAAAAGTCAAATTCTGCCCTCAGCAGCACAGGCACAATTCCCATTCTAGTTAAAGCAGGTGCCTGCATGACTCTGAGCTTAGAATAGCTCCATATGAATAATTTACCTTTTTCAGTTATTCACTCAAAATTGTTCAAAGATGGAGATGAGTGAATGAGATCAACCACTCATTTATTTCTGGCTCTTCAGTCCTTCTGCCAGTCAGACACAGCCCACGTCCCCTGGCTGCTGGGTCCGTACTGTGTCTGCAGGCCCAACCTTCAACATCAGCAGAGAAGCTAAATTCAGACCATTATGTTTGGAGACCGAAATGTAGGTTATGATTTGAACATATTTTTCAGCTCACAAGTGTCCCCAGGCAGGTTACTTTCTTTTCATACTTTTTTTTCCACAACTATCCTCTTTTTTGCTGTGCGGCTTGCTAACAGATGCTCAGCAGTTGGTATATGCCAGAGAAGTCACCGCAGGGAGAGTGACTGTTTCCTGCTTAGCTGGCTGTGCACACGCTGCTCTCGTGAGGCCTCATGAACATGCATTTCAGTTGCAATTTCCCTGCCCCTTTGGGTTTGAGATATGTCTCTCATAAACATTGCACAGCAACGGTCAGCTGCTGCTCAAATGCTTACAGAAATGATGATAAAGAGAATGTGAATGCAACCTTCGGACACTTGATAAATAAATGATTTTGTATCTTTGTCCCAAATCAGTTAAAAGGAGGGCAAAAAAGACGTAACACAGAAGAAAGGCAAAATCTCTATATATACACAATCTTACATTTTACTGTTAAGTTTACAAATGGTGGCAATTCAAATGGAGCTTCCTGGAAGGGAAACAATATTCCCTTTGTTATGAAGGAAAAATTTAGGACTCGTGTTTCTCTCCGGAGCCAGGTATCTTGCAGAAGCAGCATGTAGAGGTGCAAAAGAATGAGGCTTAAAAAATGATAATTATGTAGATTTTGTTCTTGTTTTTTAAAGGGAGAGGAGTGGAGTCATGGTGTCATGGATCTGGGAAGGAGCTTTGGGGCAAAAGTCTAGCTCCTTTGAATTTTGTGGCATAGCTCCACTTTGCCCTTTATTTTTGGAGTGAAGGACAAAGCAGCCAGCACTCATCAATACCTTTTCCCAGCAATGCACTGTATCTTAGCATGTTTATAAAACGGGCACTTTTCCACACCCACATACAATTTGTGCTGCAAAAGCACTGGTCTCATATGTGTTGGCACCACAACCAATCCCCTTTATTTCTTATTGTGAAAATAATTATTTGGAGCTAAGTTTGTTTTTTTTTTTTAAAGATATTTATAGCTTCTCAAATCAGTTATTAGAGCAGGATGACAGAATCAAAAGGAAATACAGACATATTGTGTCTGCACTGTACAGGAATAAATAGTAATCAAAAATTGAAATCAAACCTTTCTACAGATTACAAGCTAAAATTACTATTTTCCAATAATTTTAGTAGACCCTTTCTTCTAGAGGAGGGTAGCTTTAAGATGATATAAAGTCTGTAAAGAAATATAAATACAGTCTCAGAAGGGAAGTTTCTACTGCAAATGCTTTGATCTCCATTAAATTTCTTGTCAGCAGGCATCAAAAATGACATAATAGGATAGAGTAGCATTTAGCTAGCTGAAATACATATATATTATTACCTGACTTTGAATTTTGCACAAGCTCCAGGGCTATCTAAACCCTCCTACATTTTTCCTACTTTAAAGGCCCTTCATTACCATCACAGCAAGAACATCCATTTTAGATCTCAAAAAAGGCTGTGTCTTTGTCAGAGCCTTGTCCGATAGGCTGATATTTTCAAATTAGAAAGAAGCAGCAGCTACAGGGCTGCTATCACACTTTCCTGCAGCACTAATAATGTTGCATTTATCATTTGTCAAGTACATTTACTGTTTGTCCAGGTGTCGCAGAAAAGCGAGACCCAAAGGCATGGGTTTGACCTGTGGTGATGGTATCAAACTATTCCACGTGGTGCATCAAATGGTTATTGTAGCTGTAGTGCCAGACAGAGTTACAGCTACAGGGACAGGCCACTGCCTCTCCTGCAACATTATGTGTGTAGAAGGATAATAGCCAGCTTTTATAGTCCCCCAGTAACACGGACATTGCCTCCCCCTCAATTTAAAAGCAACATGTGATATGGTATTGGTACATCCAGAGTTAAAGATGCAGGATTCCTGGGCTTTTAACTCTGTTCTTTTCACTAGAGCACATAGCTTCTTCCAGTCCTTTCCACGAGGTTTCCTTCTGCAGTTTCCCATTTGATCATGGCACAAGCCTTACTTCTCTTTCTATGAAATCTGCTGAACTCAAAGCTAAATTCAGAGACAGATTCCTGTAAAAACTGACATGGCTTATTTTCTATCAGTGTTTATTTAGTGAGAAACTTTTCTGCTATGATTTAGAGCTGTGTTGGCAAATTAATCATTTAGAACTTTGCTTATGTAAGAACGAACATTTGTACTGTGAAGGTGGTTGAACACTGGAACAGGACACCCAGAAATGCTGTGGGGTCTCCATCTCTGGGACGTAGCCCTGAGAAACCTGTTGTAGTTGACCCAGCTCTGAGGAGGGGGTTGGATTATGTGATGTCCTGGTACCTTCCTGCCTCAACCATTTTGTGATACTTGAGGTTTGTCAGCACTGTGTGGTTGCTGACACTGCACTTTCTGTCAATTTTTAAAACATTGTCCATTACCCCCAAAATCCTCCCTTGTAGTGGGATTCACTTGCCTCAACGTGCATGTACAGTACCACTTGAGATGTCCTACAGTATGTCACTCAGGCTCTGACTGCAGTTCTAGAAGGGAAGGATCTCTCATAAATATATGGTTGTACCTGCCAACTCTGAGCAGAACTCTTAGATGCCCTGGAGCTCACTAAAATTGTAATAACCAAGTGCTTAATGGAATTATCAGGAAATAATAAATGGCTGGTCAAGCAATTTCTACTGTGGGTGGAGCCATTTTGTTGATACTTCCGTATTTTAGTTTGCAGTGATGATTTAACTCATAAGTTCAAAGGCTTCACTGTGATGAACGAAACTGAGAGATACGAAGCCCTCAGGCACTGTCGCTATGTGGATGAGGTCATCAGAGATGCACCCTGGACGCTGACACCGGAGTTTCTTGAAAAACATAAGGTACGTTCCTCCCCTTATCCCTCCCTCCCCTTTATAGACGGACAGTTGAAGATAACAGCAAGCCTGTGAACATGTATCAGCTGAAGTAAATTATTTAATTCAGTTAACTCCAGTCACAGAAATTAGGTATGCTGCATTGCTTGCCTTAGCCTTTGTCAGAAAAAGCTGTATTTCTCTTGCCGTTTTTTTCTCAGTGTGCTGGGGTGATTTCTCGGAATGCTGGGATCGTTTCTGAATGGCAAATAGCACTGAAGAGTCATCCATAAATTGACATTCAGGAAAGGAGATCATGAGGAGATCAGTAAAGTTATCATGTCATGACTGAAGCCCTATTAAAGTCCTGAATTAAAGGCACATTTCCAATTAATGTCAACAGGTGCAATAATTGGCCAGTAATACATAAAAATACAGTGTGTCCTCTAAAAGGCAGAATATGATTTCGTACATGCTATTGACTGTCTTGCAGTACATGTCTTAACAAAAGCATAATTAACTAGAATTAGTGTCCACATCACTGGGTGATGAATGGACAGCATGACAGCTGTTGGTGGGCTGGTATATACGCACAGCCCTAAGGAGACAGAATCAATAATCCTGCCTCCATGGTTTTGCAAGTAAAGGCTTTGCCACTTGACTTAGCTCTTCCAGTAACAATAAAAGCAGATACAGCTCTCTTAGGTTTTCTACAGAATATCACACAGAAAAAGCCAGAGCAGTGTGTTAATGACAATGCTTCTGGAGACAAGCTTTCTGTACTTTCCTAACTGATCACAGAATATAGTAGTTTTAGGCCTAAATCTAGTGCAATATTCTAGGTGATGGCTTTAGGATGAGAATGTCAAAAGCAAGTCAGCTGAAGTCAAGAAAAGAGTTGGTCCTCCACAACGACCCCTCATTGAACCAAGATTCAGTGATGGTGGCATGTGATTCTTCTTCTGTTCACTGGCAGATTGACTTTGTAGCCCACGATGACATCCCGTACTCCTCCGCTGGCTCGGATGATGTATACAAGCACATAAAGGAGGCAGGTAAGGGCAACTTCACACTTCTAGCACCTTTCTTTTCAGCCTTGGCTCAAATTCTTTTACTGCCTTTTGACCACAACTGCTGAGAAAGAAGCAGCAGAGATAATACTGCATTCTCGTACACCCTCACAGTAGGTATTGCTGACATCAGCAGAAAGATTCAGTTTGCAAATCACAATGTCCTTGCCTGAATTCTTGCCGTAACCCCCAGGAAACCATTCAAATCTATCAAAAAGGGGCCCCATCTTTTTTTTCTTTTTTTATTTAAATGATTTTAGGTTGCTCAACTAAGATCTCTGAACTAATAAAAATGAGTTCAGTTCCCACAACAGCCCAGCCAATTGCAGCGACTTGTTGGTAACCACGAAATGATGACTCCTTGACACGGAACAGTCTTTAATGTGGGAAGGCACACTGTCAGCATTCAGGAGTCATTAGGATCCACTTGTGATTTGCACCGAGGGTTCTTTTCACTACACTGGCAGATGGTTTAAATGAGTGCCGGAGTAATTAATTGGCATGACCACTTAGCTATTTGGTTGACCACAGTATTACATTGAATGTGAACATGCTGAAGTCATCAGGAGTTTGTGTCTCTTTGGTTCATGGAAGCTGAATTAAATCTGAGGAGACCATGTTTAGCCACATTTGCAGGCAGCAGCTATCCCAGCACAATAACTAGTGCAGGAGTAGGAACTGGTCATTCCTTTCTCCCACTGCTCCCTGGAGGTGCTGCTTTGAATACTGGGGAATCCATCCTCTTCCAGGTCTACAAAAACATGTTTTGGGCTCTTAAAAGAATTCCAGAGCAAATCTGCCTGCTGATAATTTGGAGTGCAAAGTGACATTCTCAAGCTATACAATGACAGCAGTAGGCTCAGTAGACCTGAGCTAAAAGAATAAGCTTTTTATAGCATCAGTTCTTCATCGTTTTCCAAACGCAAACATCACTGTGGTGTCAGACTCACAACCCTCCTCTGGGAACTGCTTTTTCTACAGCTTCAGAGCCAGCACCAGCTTCCTTTACTAGGCAATGGGACAAACATCCCTCTGGTAAGGACAGGTCACTGTGGGACACACGGAATGCATGCTGGCTGGGAAGCTATTTTGACTTAGACCTATAAGGTGCCGAGTTAACAGTACAACAGAACAGGCGCCCTTGGTGTCACTTTGTCATTATCAAACTGAGCTGGAGAGTGCCCAAACCTGGCACATCTTCCTCTGCTGTTGTTAGGAATGGGTGTAATGTGCATGCATCCTTATGAGGAACTCAAACTTTGCACAACAGAATATGAACTTATAGCTTCAGAGATGTGTTCTGTCCTGCGCCCGTCACTGCAGGATGGTGGAGAAGTGACTTCAACCTTGTATGACTGAAATTTGTTAGACGTAAGATGGGAATAATGTTACTTGTGGAGGGTTTTGAGTTCTAGTGACAGTAGTCCTGACACTCCAGAACACCGTTATGATGGTAATGAATTTCTTGTAGGGTATTTTGTTTTAAATAGACCAATGCTGTGGATGCATTTGTGCTTTTTCCTTAGTTCCATTACTCTCATTTTCCCACACTGAGTAGTTAGCGAGCAGAAAAGCAAATGGGAAGTGTGGAGCTCTTTGTGTAGATTCCCATGGACTACTATTTCCCCACTCTAGTCAATGGGTGGGAGAGTATATGGACAACTGGGAGCTGTGCAATGGTGTGCTGACTAAACCTCTGTACATTTGTAAACAATTAGGTTTGAAAACATCAATCAGTGTAACACATGGAGCCAATGAAAGCAAAATCAGTGACTAAAGGTGATGTTCCTGCATGTGGCTTTGTCCACTTACTGGAAAACAATTCAGCACTTGGCTTAGCAAGGGTAGGGTTTGGGTTTCCTTAATGAATTCTTGTAGCTCCTATCGATAAAGGTTTTTGGCTTAAAGTGGGTTCCAAAAATAGTTTCCTGAGTGACTACTGCATGCCTGAAAAGCGTGATCAGGGAACCCTAGCTGGTCACGATTAAAACAATCTATTTTTGAGCAGAATAGTAGTTAGAGATCATAAAGAGAAGGTATCACTTATCATTTAGTCACAGGAGGCTGCTAAGCTTCTTGATTCCTTCACCAGTTCTTTTTCTAACCCTGTGAAATTGGCTACCAATGCTGCCTACTTCAAGTGAATGTGTGAAGACTAATTTGTCAATAGCTATAGCGTCCTTTTAAGACAAGGCACTTTTTTTTTTCCAAAACCATTTCCAGTCTTAACTTATCTCTCTCTCATCAGCAGTTTAATTTTGCAATTACATGTAAGTGATAGAAGTAATTTTGGTAGCCCTAAATAACTACTAAAACAAGGTGAGCTAGTATTCTGCTATTATTGCCTTTGTGACTTGCTTTAACATGTTAAATGAGCCTGTCTTGATGAGGAGCAATATGTTCCTCATCTATGCTGAGGAAAATCAAGCAGTATTAATAAATTGCCAGTTTTATTAGTTGGAGAAGGGAGAGTGATTATCCAACCCCTTAACATGGCCAGACGTACATGAAATGGGCTGTAGAGACTGATGGCCTGTCCCCACAGTGTATATATCCACGTTTGTTCACACCACCATTACTTGCCATCTTCCTGTTACAAGCTACCAGCACTTCCTGGGTGTTTCCGTTTCCATACTGTAATGCAGAGTGCACATCTCCTACCTGGAGGTGCTCCGTGGCTTTGGCCAGTGGTTTGTTTTACCGCTTTGCTTTACTCAGCAGAACAAAGACTGTCAGATGGTGCAACATAGAAATGGAGGGGAGAGTGGAAATATGTTGGAGAGCCCAAACAGCCTTTCAGTAGCGTGAGTGGGGGCCAACTGCTCCCCCCCAGCCTTTTATATAACGTTAAATAAGGGCTGGCTCAGGAGCCAGTCTGGCTTCCTGCATCGCAACTGACACCGTGCAGCAGGCAAGTTTTAGCCTTTCTGCAGGCTGAGGGAAAATGAACCATGTAGCGATCTAGTGCCTTCTCTAAGCTCACACGTGAGGGAGATAAAATAAACTAGGAATAAGATGGCCAGAATTGGAAATGTCTTGACTATGGTTAGGCGTTTTTGTATCCATTCTCAGCTACCTGCCACAGTGCCCGGTCCTGCCGTGCTTTCCCAGCTGGCTTTCTTTTCCCACTTTGCTCAGGGATGTTCGTACCAACGCAGAGAACTGAGGGCATCTCAACGTCAGATATCATCACAAGGATCGTCCGGGACTATGACGTGTATGCCCGACGCAACCTCCAACGGGGATACACCGCCAAAGAGCTGAATGTTAGTTTTATAAACGTAAGTACACTCATCCAGTCGCTTCTGAAACAGCTGCTGGTAGGACCCCAAACGTAGCATAGAAGCTAAGAAAGTGTTTTAAAAATAGAAGGCAGAGCTGTGAAGAACTTAACTTAAAAGGAATTGGTAAGCTGAGGATAGTTTTAATTACTCCTATTAATTAATTAGCAGCTTCATTTCCATCTTACACTTTCATATTGGTAAGAAAGCTGCTGCTCCCTCTTCTCCTTGAGCTGTAACTGACTTAATAACATACTAGGAAGAAAATCAACCCCCCAGGTGCAGTCTTCTCAAACACAGACCCAAGAGATGATCTGTTTCTCTATTCCCATTGTGAGAAGGCGGCACAGAAAGCAAAGATTTTGATATCCAAACTTTCTCGACAGAGAGACAAGATAAAAACAAAAACAGCCAAGACATGAGATAACTAGAGGAAGCTAAAATGGATTTTAAAACACAAGGAAGTATGTCAGCAAGTTAATGCTTAAATGATGGTGAAGAGACAATATGTAGCACAATAGGTAAGGCAAGAGTGCTCTTTGAAAGGATTTCTCAGAAAAATTTAGCAGCTCAAGTTATGCAGCTTCCACATACAGAACTGCACCTTGCCCTCTCATAAAGTAGCAGAAATGAAAGTTTACTTCCCTCCATTTTCTGTTCCAAGTCCCAATTTCAAGTCCCTGCATTACTGAGATCTTCACTGTGATTGGGCTAGATCATAGGAGGCATTCCCCTCTTCTCTGGAGCTGGGAAATCCCCTTGTGAAGGACTGAATTGTGTCATGTCATTCGGATTTTATTTACTCGTTTCTTATTTTGAAGTCTGGCAGATAAATGACAGTACACAGGGCATAAATATTTATTTCACTGCCCTTCTTTTCGGTCTTCTACACCTCTAAACAATTCTACTCCAAGTATTCCACCCATAAGGTTCACCATTGCAAATATCCCTTAAATTAGGGCATGCTGGATGCCTTGGTGGTTCTTAAAGTTACTCTTTAACTATTGTGAGGTTAAGATACTGTTACGTATCTTAGGCTTCCCCCACTCACAAACACTGATCACAGAATTGCAGAATCACCTAGGTTGGAAGAGACCTCCAAGATCACCGAGTCCAACATCTGACCTAACACTAACCAGTCCTCCACTAAACCGTATCAGTTTTCTGAAGTCCCTCCTGACATTTGGTTATTTAGCTTATAGTAATTCAAGTGCAAAAATACTACTTTTCACCAGAGGCATTTTGTGTTTCAAAATAAAAAATGAGATTTCACCAAGACAGAAAAGTGTTGTTTTCCTAGATAAAGGAAGGCTTGGTTACTTACTAGGTGCAAAGTGAGTTAGGTTTCTTTGGACTTCATTGATTTTGTTTGGCTTTGTGGCCTGCAAAGATGTTTTTTCTTGTGACTCTTGAGCTAGAATATCCACCTCCCATCCACATCCCCCCAGCAATAAACAGTATATATTTTGAAAGTAAAGGGTCAATTAAATGAAGTTTGCAGGAAATTAAAAGCTGATAGTGAGTCGTGCTGCTATGAAGATGATACTGTTTTCAGGGGCACAGCTTTAGGTAGTTTTGTGTACTGTACTTCTGTGGAGCACAGAAGCATTTCAGAACAAAAAACCTTTAACCATTGAACTGTTTTAGAAGCTTGGCCGGGTGAGAGTGTCCCAACATTATCTTTTCTTTTCCTCTCTTTGGGCTACTAAGCAATTAGGAGTTCGTTCTCTTTTCTACTAAGTTTCCTAGCCACAAGCCACTGGCCTATGCCCATTTTTCTGTTGTAGTCAGAAGCTCCTGTATTTGCCAGGCTCTGAGGTGAATAGAGTTTTCCTTCTGCTCTGCAGAAATCTGGCCAAAGAGGCATTTGGGACCAAGTCAACATCCAGGCTGGCAAGTCAGCAGTGGGATGCATTGCTAGGAAGCAGAGGTTTTGCTTGCTACGAAGTTAGAGCTGTTAATTTCTCACTTGTATCCTTCACAAGATTCACAAAATTTTCAAATTTTCAACTTTTCATTCAGTTTGCAAATAAAGTAAAGAGTCACGTAGTGGAATAAAGATAGTAATCATGTAAAACATTATTTTCGATATATACTTCCTGCACTTCATTACACATACATTAAATTTGTATATATAAATACAATGTGAGAACAGTTAACCAAGGCCATATGCATTACGATACGTTAATGAGATGTTTTTTTCTTCTTCTCTACTTTCAGTGCCTAATTATTCCCAAATCCTTATATATTAATCTGTGTCCACACTTTTAAAACAGGAAAAGAAATACCGCTTTCAAAACCAAGTGGACAAAATGAAAGAAAAAGTAAAGAATGTGGAAGAAAAATCAAAAGAATTTGTTAACAAGGTGGAAGAGAAGAGCCATGACCTCATTCAGAAATGGGAAGAAAAGTCCAGGGAATTTATCGGCAACTTTTTAGAGCTGTTTGGACCTGATGGAGCTTTGGTAGGTGTTCTGCCATCCCAGGAAGTCTGAGTGTTGTTTTTATTATTATTATTTTTTATCCCCTATAACACAGATCAAGAGCAAATTCTTTTGCTGTAGTCTTTATTTTGAAAGCCAGCACAGCAGACTAGTGCCAGACCTGCTTGTTGGATCCAATAATGCATGCCAATACTGCAGCAGGAGGATTTGCCATGTCTGTTGCTTCTTCGGGACAACTTCTATCTTTAATGTTTATAGAATTTTTTTTACCAGGGTGATGCCTTGCTGTGAAATAAGTTGCAATGCTGGGTGTGATGCTGCATTCAGTAGTGCTGCCTAACAGCCACGTACCAGCAAACAGGCTAATACTGTCTTTTTTCCCCGTTAGCACTAAATGGGACCACACAGACATCAGAGAGAAATTACACACTGAAGTTGGTGAGGGAAACAGCAGCATTGAAAAGTTGAGTTGTTCCGTTCATTCTCTGCATTCAACAATAGAAGATGACAATTTTCTAGCTTTAAAAACTACCGATTTAATGTTCTGAGAAATGATTTTACATGTCTAGTGGCCAGGGTCATCTAACTGACTACAGAGAAGTTTCAGGTAAAACTGAAGCACTTTTGAAGGAGTCCATGGTAAGTGCTAGTGCCCCGCTGCCCATTTACCAAAGATTTGCAGTGCTTTGGGAGGGCAGCTGAGAGGCTGTAACAGTATCGTTCTAAGGAGAAACCCGAAGGGCTTACCTGCTCAAACTAAAATCAGGCAATGAGTGGTGAGTTGGTGACAATCCAGAGCCCCAGAAGAGTCCTGGTCCCCTCTTTTCATTTCTGATAGCCTGTCAGACATTCAGCAGCTTTGTTTGCTTGTAACACTTCCCATTGCTAGCTTGAAGCCAGCAGCAAAGCTTAATTTGAATGCAAAGGTTGCCATTTGTTTGTACGGAACTTCTCAGCCCTTCTTGCTGGGTGTTGGTCCTTTTCCAACAAGCGCTCTGCGCAGGTGTTCTCTGGTGAAAGCCCAGGCCCCAGCCAAACCCCTCAATACAGGCACGATCTCAGATGTGTTGTTTTAGTTGGAAGCTCCTAGCGAGGCTTTAGCTCAGTCTCAGGAAATGTGTGGGAGCGGGAAGGAGAGCAGCAAGTGATGCAGAATAAACTGAGGGGAGAAGAATAAGAACCAGACAAACACTGAGCAGAACAGCAGGATGCTTCAGAGCTACTTTTTCACACCGTGGTGTGCAGACTGGCAGCTCCCTCCTCACTTGAAAGCAAACCCTTTGCAAGAGAATTGTGCGCAGCTTTAACTGCTTATGGATTACAGTTTGAGACAAAATGTCAATAGCGGCAGCAAGCCAGAAAAAAAACAGTTTAGGACTAGCGTGAACCAGATACTATTGGAGTAGTTTTAAAAAGCCAACACACACAAAATGTTCTCTCACCTTACTTTTATCAGTCCATACTCAAACAATACAGTATCATAAATAGCACGCTATGTTGGAAGGATCTCAGCAGAGCTTCTGCTTATAAACAAACCCTTGTCCTTTTAGCAAATTGTTCACTAGTGGTATCATTTTCCTTTGGAAAGTGAAAACTGTAAACTCTTTTGATGACTAGCCCAGGTTTACCTGCATTGACCACATCCAGGTGAAGAGTATGTTGATAGCAAGTCAGCATTCCCAATGCGGAGACGGTCCTATGGCCGTAGGTGCTGAACAAACAGAATGCTAATAGGTCCTGTGAAGTCCACAGGAGGTGAGATGAGTTTGGTTGTGCAGAGAGAAGAGAAGAATTTCAAAGCCTTTGTCCTATTACCTTGCTCTACCCACTCAAAAACACACACTGAGGACATTTTAAAACCCTTTAGTGATAAATATTTTATGGAATTCAATTTATTAGAGAAAAGCTGCTCTGTGAAGGTCTTCTGAGGGGATGTTGGGGTGTTTACTGAGTTAGTGTCCGGACCACAAAGTAGGAAATCTGATGCAATCAGAGACCTTTGCTAAGAAAGAGCCTGGAAGCGTCGAGAGGAGTGAAATCTTGTACTCTTGCAGGAAAAGCATCAGTGACAGTGAGCTGAAAGGTGTTGTGGCTTTTTTAAATCAGTTTGAGCCTTGCAGCAGGAAAGACTTTTAAAATAATGATAACTTGCTATTAGTGTCAAAACTGTTATTAACATTAATTTGCCGTATCACAGTTAGTTAGATGTTGCTTTTAATGTTGACATTAAAAATACAGGAATCGTTATGGGCATGCTAGCTTCCTAGTTCAGCAATTTGCATTCCATTAATATGCTATTATTATTTCACAAATAGTCATTAAAATGTGCTTTATGCTGGCATCAATTTTCTAAAAGTGAGGGCCACGTAACCCACAAAAATGCAGCAGCTTCTGGAAAAGGTCAGAATGTCAGTTTCCGAACAGCAAAGATGTATGCAATTCGTTTGTAATTTAGCCCACCTGTACAAGTCTCTGTATGTGTTTTTCTGGGAGAGTCACAGAGGTGTCAGAAACAACAGCAATTATCGTGGCATGAAACTTCTGTTCTGGCTTGAGAGCAGCACAGCACAGCCTGGTCCCTCATGGTCGACACGGAGCTCCGTGGAAGCAGAAACCAGTGGGACTAATTTCACCCCATTTCAGACATTTACGAGCAGACAGCTGCGTTTCAGATTAGTGGAGAGAAAGCAAAGCTTACAGGACAGGATTTCTGCACCAGTCTTCCCCTCAGAGCGCGATGAATCAGCCCTTCAAGGGCTGGCTTCCCTCTGTTAAGTGCACAGAGGGAGTCGGGCACTGCCATGTCAGGACATGGCTACCCATGGTGAATCTCATGGGTTGCAGCTGGAACCCAGGGCTGGTCTTCAGACCATGCCACGTGCACATGGCCTGGACCTTCAAAGCCTGCAGAAGAATCAGCGTCTCGAAAGCAGCAGTCCTTCATAGTGCCCCCTTGGTGCCTGTTTGGTGAAGCAGAGGAGCGTCAATGTGTAGGCAATATAATTTCCTTTGCCCAGCCTCATGTAGGACGTAGGTGTCAGCACAGATCCCACACTAAGCAGCATGAATGCTACAACAAGCCACAAAATTCGGTAGTGGGAAAAATATATTTGTCCAGCAATAGTTTGCCAAAAGCAAAGTATTATCTAAACTGGCTGTATCTGAACTTGCTTGAACCAAGGCTTTGAAATGCTTGTGTGGTGTCTTGGAAAGGTCCAGAGCCCCAGCCCTGTCTAACCCTCCGGTATGTATGGTGGGTCCCTAACTGGGTATATTTATTCAGCACCAATGCCCAGAGCACCCCCGCACTAGGAGCGCTTGGCTTGTGAAGACCTAGAGGTGTGAGTTACCCTGCTGGGGGTGAGGAGGGTCAGTCTGGAGCCAAACGAACGATGCTACCGCCACCTCTGGCAGCTGCCAGTGGTTTAGCCAGCAATGCTGGTGCCTCAGGCACTGATGGGCAGGCTGGGCACTCGCCCAGCCGAAGGTGTGAGCGCATCGGTCTGTTCAGGCACCGAACTGCGGGGAGGAAAGGACCACGGAGGAGGCGTCCTGTGGCTCGGTTGAGGGAGTTAGCAGGAAGGTGGGGTTCTCCCTTACAGCCCAGGGCACAGCCAAGCGCCTGCTGCCGAGCGGGCTAGGCAGAGCAGAGACAGGAGCAGCGACCGGTCAGGCTGGGCTGCTCCCATCTCCAACACAGGTACCCCAATACCAGGAATCATCGCAATGTTACTGAGCTTTCTGAAATGGCTGGGAGGTGTCAGGGGCAGGAGGGAGACAAAACGTTTTGCTTGGCCAGGATAAAAAAATATTTCATGTCAAAGACCATGCTTTTGGTGAGGGTTATTTTCAGGGAGAGGATGAAACTGACTGAATCAAGCCAACACAGCGGGCGAACACGTGGCTGATGGGTTGGGCTCAAAGCTTATAGCAAAGGAGGGTACAGCAGGCTGGCAGAAATCAAATGATTCTATGAACAGAAATTCAACTTCTTTGACTTAAATTCAACTTCTTTGACTTAAACAGAAATTTTGCACTCCCACCACTCAGTTTCAGCAGGCTGGAGGGCTCTGCCAGCACTGATGACATCCTCACAGCTTTCAGCAGCACCAACCTTCCCCCCTCTAAATGCCTCCCTTCCGTGGCAGGCTGACGGCATGTGTCAGGAGCAGCAGCCACCTGCTAGCTGTGGAGGTCTGAGGAAGTATTGCCTAGTCTGGACCTAGGGGAGGCGCAGGGGGAGGTTATATCCCAGGGGTCTTCATGCATGAGAGCTTTGCTGAGCTTGCCTGAAGGCAGGAGCTGTTCTGTCACCTGCACTACAGTGAAATCCAGGCTCTATAACAGAGCTAAAGGCCCACAGGGTAAGAACATAAACTGGGTGAGGGAGCTCACAGAGGAACACTCAGGTTTGTTATTTGTGCTTGATCTTTAATGCCCTGGATCAGCCCAGAGCAGAAACCTGATGGAAAAACCTCACATTTGCTGCTCCTCTGGCAGGAAATACTGAGTGGCAAAGGGGTGGGTAGGAAGAGTGAGAGAGCCCTGTGCTCCCTGGCTGGAGGAAGGACAGCACAGGGCACAACCGCTGCAGGCGTGGAAGGGGAGGAGGAACAAAACATAAATGCAAGCTGAGAAAGCCTGGGGACCTCGGCTGCCCAAGCAGCATGCCCAGCACACGTTCTGTGGAAGCGTTTTGCTCTCAGGTAACTTAACTTTGCTGGGGATGGCTCTTCCATTCCAGCTGAGCATCACCTACGAGCCGACTTCCAGTGCTCCAGGCGAGGCTGAGAGTTCTTGCTCCCCCTTTCCAAGAGCAGCAGCAAGTCACTCGGATTTTGCATCTTCAACATGAAGCCTGCAGCAGCCGTGCAGCACGAGCCAGACCTCCTGCAACCCGCCCCTGGAGCCTGACTGCAAGGCCACGCCGGCGCTAACAAGCAGCAGCATTTGCCTTACTGCAGCCTCTCACCTGACTGAAAAGTGGGGCTGCTGCACCCCGCCAGCTCCAGCAGGTCCCCACTTGGCTTTACAGAGCAGACGACAATAAAGCCCAAAGCAGAACATACGGCCTGCACGCATTTCTCTTTTTAATAGTGTCTGAATTCTGGCCTTCCCTCCCTTGCCCTCTACCTGAAGGGTTTGGTGATGCATGCTCCAGGTACCTGGGGAAGCGGCTGCCAGTATTTGGCGGGCACGGGGCTGCCTCCATGGGGAAGGGGAAGAGGAGGAGAGGTCTCTGCTGGCCAGGAAGCTCAGCAGGAGACAGGTGCCCTGTCCCAGCACACCAGGAGGAAGAGGTCCTGGGAACGAGGGGCACCTGGAGCTCAGGCAGAGAACCGGCTGTTTGAGACAGAGTCACCAACACTTCTAAAGTCAGCCAGAGGGAGGTCCCCGTGGTTGGCTCAGGACAACACCTGGAGTTTTCTCATACTAGGGGTGTCCTCACTAGGACAAAAAACCTCGTCAAGTAAAAACAACTTAGTACGAGCATGGTGTAAGAGGCAAAGCACATCTGGGATGGGCTGGCTGTGCTTTGGAGCAGAAGCCGGTTTCTCTGCCCTCCTCAGGCAAGAGGAGCCAAGCGGAGCAGCCCCTGCTTGCCCAGACACCTTCCCCTCTTTGTGCCTTACTCACGGAGCACCTCTCCCCTTTGTTTTCGCAGAAGCAGATGTTCCAGGAGCGAAGCGGCCGAATGCTCCAGGCTTTCTCTCCGAGGCAGAGCCCAACCAGCAGCCCTACGCGAGGCCGCTCTCCGTCCCGTTCACCGTCCCCACCCTGGGTCTTCAATAAAGCCTCCCCTCCCTCTTCTCCAAAAGCTGCCTCCGCCTCCCTCAGCAGCATGAGCGAGGGAGACGAGGACGAGAAGTAAAATAAAGATATATTTTTTTTAACCATGAGACAGAAGAACAAGCTATGAACTCAACCACTGGATGGGGAGAAGCGCGAGGACCATCTGGGGTCCCTCTGACAGCAGGGAACGTGCCCTGGGAGATGTCGAAAACAGACTGGAGCACAGCAAGGGAGATCTCAGGAAGAGCTGATCCCACCCCCGCTCCCTCGCGGTGCCTGGAGGCCCCACCAGCAGCGCTTGCCCGACGCCGTACCAGGGACTGGCAGCAAAGCACCTGCCTCCGTGCACGTCCTGTCCTCCCCAGCGCTGCCGCTTTCTGCCCCGCGGGCTGGCCGGGCCGGCGGGACCTGCACCGAGCCCATAGGCAGCACAGGCAAAGCCACGGCCGCTGCGTTAGACCCTGCTAACCCTGAGCTCTTCCAGCACGGGAAGGAAGGGCGTTGCTGCAGCAAACGTGTTCCGAAAGGGGGAAGGAAATTTCACACCTCTTTCTGTTTGAAGGAAGTCTGCCCAGAGCCCAAACCGTGCCAGCAAAGCGGAGAGCTGCCCGGTTGGGTTTACGGAAGGTCGTTCGATGCATTCAGGCTGCGCAATGTTGCTTGTTGACCAAGCCTCTGTCCAGGGCATACATAGAGATTCAGGCTGTACCGACCCCCTTTGCTTTCTCAGAGCGTTCCCCATGTTCCTAGTGCCTGAACAGCTGCCTGACAACTTCTGTTCTGCTCCCCGTTTTTGCACTTCGGAGACAAGTAAGTAAATGAAGACTGTCCTAACTGGAATGTTTTGCTGTGGGAAATAGCTGGTTTGAAGGCCGTGATGGTTTTCACTGGTGAATTCCAGAAATGCACGTGGGATCCCACAGCCTAAGAACAAACCTCTCTCCCAGGAACCCTGCTGCTCCCAGACAGGCATTGCCAAGCGACGAGCCCAGCAGTGCTACTGTCCTCACATGCTACTAATCCAATTAGATTTAAATTTCTCGTAAAACCCTGAACAAGATGTGTTCATAGACACGCTGCCCCTCCACGGGGTCCCGAGGCCATTCCTCTATCCCAACCCGGAGAAGAGGCTGGAAAACACAATGGAAACCCTTTAAACGGGATTAGGCATGGGGATTTTTTCCCTCCTGCTGTGACACCCGTCTGTCCCCAGGCAGAACCGCAGCAATAGTAGCACTGATGCAGCTTTCCCCTGCCCCTGATGCTCCAGCTGATCTCCTTCCAGCTCGGCAGTGAGAAGCCTGCCAGCCTGGCTCCACTCAGTCCCTCAGCCGGCACCGGTGAGGGGGCTGCAGGCCCGCGGGGTTTCTGAGCATGGAGGCGGCCCCATCCCTGAGGCAGCCCCATCCCTGAGGAAGCTGCAGGAAGCGCCCAGCCCGCGGTGCTCGGGTCGAGCTGAGAAGCAGCAATGGGATTCTGCGCCAGGGCAAAGCCTTGCCCGTATGGAGCCCTGAAGGAAGAGCCCGAGCGCGCCCTGCAGCAGCCCTCCTTCCCGAGGGACATGCCGGGTAACTGCTTTCCCTCCCTCCCAAACTCTCCAGACAGAAATCGCAGCCCCTTGCATCAAGCACCGAATTAGCCCCGTGTTTAGTTCCCTCCCCACAGCTTTCACCTACGGGATAAGGGATAAAGGGGTAACCGATTTGCCTTTGGGAACACTTTGCCAGACACAGCTCTGACTACCGCAAGACCAACCAGTATCTCACGGCACTCTTTGTCTTCTGGAGCCCAGCGGGGTCCTTCGCAGAGCCGCGCAGAGGCCATCAGGGAACAGGGTGACTGCTGCTTCCACGGGGCAGTGCAAGGAGAGCCGCGGCTCGTCCAGCTGCTGCCAGCTGTGCGCCTGATGGGGCGATGCAATTAAGACCTTCCTCAGCCTTAGGCAACCTGTTACTGTAATTTCGCACCTGGGATGCACTCGTCGGTCTCTCTGATCCTTTGCAAGTCTAAGTCTTCCCATCGCAACCCGCTCCTCCACCATGGAACCGTCTGCTCTCTACTGGTGCTGTTTACACAACGAGCCATGTCCAAGTGCAATGGAGGGGGGCAGTTTTTTCTTGTTCTCCAGTTCCACTGTTTGTCTGAATTCCATAACGCTTTCTGTCCAGCAGCCCCTGTTCAGCAGTTTGAGCGGAAGACAGCATCCGTGACTTGTAAATAGGACCTGGAGAAAAACTCAGCGGCGTGACCTCTTTGTAGCGGGAGCTCTTTCTCAGTCACAGGTGGCTACCCCGTGACAAAGCCATATACTGTACCAGGCGTCCTCCTCACATTTAGGACATCAAAGCTGAAGCCTTTCCCCCGCTGGTACAGGCACCGATATCCACACGCTTTCTCCAGCGAACCAGAACCTCATTGGCTTTGGACACGTGGAGGGCAATTTTGCACTTCTGAGTCATGGTTGGGTTTTATTTTTCATGAGTGTTGCTTTAATTCAGTCCTATTTATCAGCCAAGCTCCACATGAAAAATAAACAGCGTACAACAGATACACGCCGCCTCTCACCTTCATTTCACAGCACGTTCAGACGCGCAGACAGCCCCCGGCCTGACCCACCGACGGCACAGTTACCTCTCGTTACCTCCGTCCTCGCAGCCCAGGGCTTCACGCCCTCGCCAGTGCCACCCGAGCAGCCTCTCACACCGCTCCCTGCGCCGAGGGGATCCCCGCTGCCCCCCTGCCCCAGCGCAGAGGAATCAGGGCCTCGCTGTGTGAATTTCTGCTCCCAAATGGTAGGAGGCAGCGGCAGGGCTTCCGCAACCTTCCTGCTTCTGTGCCCCTGCTGTGGTGCTCCGTGCGCGCCAGGTCTACGCAGAAGTGCGAGAGCAAACAGCAGCCCCAGGGCAGCTCCTGGGACTCGACTCCAGCTGAGTCAGCCTGATGGCTGAATGCTCCTGCTTCTTTCCTTCCCTTTTGTCCTTCCTGTAGGAAATAAGTTCTTGCTGCAGCAGCTGCAGAAAAGTCATTTGGTTGTTTTCTGTTCGGTTGGTTTGCAGTTTTGTGCGCATTTTTTTCCCTTTTGTTGTTTTGTTTTAGACAGTCCTGCCTCAGGCAGGGAGAAGCTCAACCAGCAGATGAGGTTTCAGCATTTCCCAGCTGAGCCATTTTTAAATACGGAATAAGAAAAGTCAAAGTTGGTCAGCAGAGCGGAAAGGATTTTCTGCAGTGCAAGCCAAAGAGCTCTTGTGTAACACCTGAGTATTTGCTTAGTTCTATACCCTGACATCATCTAGGTATGAAATAAAATATTGTGTAAGCTCACTGACACAGATGATTTAACTCACAATGCTCAAGCAAGATAAATCAAGCATTTAAAAAAACATTACAATGTGTGTGTACATGAAAAATTATTTCCAAATACTGCAGGGACTGAGTTCTCCAAAAGAAGACAATATTTAGAATAGCACAAAACAGTACCGACAGGTGGAAGTTAGACAAACTAACAAAACACAGGCATTTCAAATAAAGCTACAAGCAAACCAGATGATTTTTCACAGTGTAATCCTGTCTTCCTAAGGAGGTGGCTTGGAGCGAGGGCAGCCATCCACTTCCCGTGGCTGGGCCTGCAACATTCCCAGCATCGCCCGCCGTGAGCTCTCCTCGCCCGCTTCGCTCCCCGTGGAACTGGTGCTGCCCTGACGGGAGGAGTCCCATCGACCTAGCGGGACCCCGGTACGCTGCAGTCGCGCCTGGTGCAGCCGGCCTCTGACCTCCTCTCAAAGAGAGCTCCTCTGGGGCCCCCAGCACAAGGAGGACACAGAAGTATTAGAACGAGTCCAGGGGAGGGCCATGAGGATGCTCAGAGGCATTATGGCCTTTTCAGCACATTCTGGAGCTTTTAAGTCTATCCTATCGTTCTCTAACCCTTCCCTATCATTCTCCAGCCACGTTTCCCTACAAACAAACCCTGATTTTCAGTATAATAAAGTAACTGAGCTGCAAAGCCATCATCCACTTCAGAAAAGTAGATTAATTATAACCTACTCTTTACAGCTGAGAAGTGACTAGCTTTCAAAGCCAACAGGTACTTCATTATATGCCATCCGAGCCTCTAGATTTTTCACTTAAAAATAATGCATAAAACCAGTAGGAGCCCAGTTACTCAGTTACTTCACTTTTTGTCCAAACAGAACATTTGGTATCATCAGTTTAAAAGCTAAAGTTTCACTTTTAACAGTGCCGTAAGTTGTACCGCTGTAATACATGATTAAGAGCCAAATGCCAAAATTAAATATGGAACTATCCCTTACAGACAAATTTGTCCCTCTCCTGCTTTGGTTATCTAAAAGGTCCCTCCTGAACGTGTGCACTATTTCAGAAAAGAACAAGGACATTTTAAATATTCATGATTTCACATGCAAGTAGAAAGCTTCGATACATACAGTATAAGAATTAATAAGATTTCCTCTCTAAATTTGCTAGCTCCAAGTGAAGCATTAAGCCAAGCAGCACAGCAAAAATTTTTTTTTTTGGTGGTGTTTTGTGTTTTTTTTTTTTTTTCCCAAGAGTACCTTTTCTTCAATGAATTCCCCAGCACACAGGTGTATCAAACACACTGAGAACACAGAGAACCACCACAAAAGATCAGCGAGCTCATGTTCTGTATCTTTTAAAGAGATATGAGAAAAAACAATGGTATCAGGTCAAACAGCTCTATTCTAACACTTTTTGCCTTCCTGTTTCTGGGAATTCAAGTTAATTCATCATTAGTTACAGACAGAAACTAAACAGAGGAGCACAAGGCAAGTCAGAAGTTCAATAAAATGCAGTTAGCCATTATGCAAAGGGTGGTAGCACTGCCATGTCAAAGCTGACTTCGCACACCAACTGAATGAAATCAGATCTTTCACGTCATTAAAAACCCAGAAACTTCAGTTCTCTTCCAGTAAAACCCAACGTTTAGCAAGTTGGTATTCCTCACCATAAAGTGTACAGAGTAACGCAAAAGACAAAAGTTTTGAAATATTTCAAAACAAACCACAACTCCAACTTCTTCATGCTTCATAAATGGCTGGTAATATATTTGTGAAAAAATTGTGAAATTGGTAAGTTTTATAATGCACAGCACCTGGCTACTGTACTTAGCACATAACACTGCAGGCAGTTTTCAAGCATTACTGCATCATACTGACAATGAACCAGCTTGCTTTTCTAAAAATAAAGAAGAAAAGACACCATTGTTTCCTTGCTGGTAAAGCTTAAACTTTAGTTCACCAGCATCTAGAAACAGAGACCACCACACAGCCATGACCGACCACCTCACACCCACACACAAAAATCCAGGTTCCTTTAATGGAATGCAAAGTAACCATGCCGTAAGCGCTGGTCCTCCACAGCCCCAAGTACTATATCACGTATTCTTACGCCAATTAAGATATTTATTATCGAAAGGATAAAGAGCAAAGAAAAACGGGTAAGGAAGCTGCTTACAGGAAGCACAGCAAGAGAGACGCACACACCAGATGACAACCTCAGGTATGCTAGGCTGGCTCCTACATTTCAATGATTTACATTCCGCAATGCAATCTGGCATCGATTTTGATAACCACAAGAAAAATTTAATGAAGTTTTTCTTTGAAATAATACCAGAACACAGACCATTGCGTGACCTTGAAAACTGGCAGAACAGAAACTTCTGATTTTTTTTTTTTATATATTTACATGCATCTTTGTATTAATTTCAAAAAAAAAAATCAAGTGATAGATTAAGAAGGACACTCATTACAACCTTCAAATCAAGTCTCCTATAGCTGCATGCATGGTGACTTGCCTTTTGCTTTTGGACAGAGAAGCAAATCAACCACTTAGCTCCTGTGAATGTCCTATTATGTCAAATGGTAAGCAGTGAGGAAGTACAACACATTTCTTCTAAAGTTTCAAAATTTTCTTTCAGATGAACTTATCTCAGATATAGCAAAATTATTACTAACTTGAGCTTCATTACTTAAGGAAAAAGTTAGTGAGTTAAGAAATATGGGTCTCCGGGTATTTCCCTGCCCTGGAATTGCTTGGTTAGTTACAAAAAAGTTACAAGCACTTATAAAAATTTTATGGAAAGCTGAAGAAGTTTCCAGGTAGAAGCCTGGAGGTATTATTTCGTAACATATTTCAAATATCAAGAATCATCCAATAAATTTTAGTTTTAGGGAGATTTATACAGCAGGGGAAAAAAAAGTGCTCATATGCTTCAAAGAAAATGAGTGGTGACAAACTGCTGCTGTACACAGAGCAATCAGATACTAGAGTTTAGGAAACCCACAACAACTCACTTTTTGTTCTAAACTTCTACAGAAGCTTCTATTGCCTAAATGTCAGGAAACCAAAAACCTCAAGCAGCAAGGATGAGTTAAAGAGGCAATCCATAATAATCGTTAAAGGAAATGTGATACTCCACGGAAATACAATGGCTAAAACAGCAGGCTTCAAATCTCTTCACTTCAGAGAAAGCATCAGCACTGCCAAAACAGGTAGCTCAATCACTGCCTTCAGCATCATGCAGGATTTAGTGCCACTAAATCCCAGACTTGTGCAAAGCGGCCACCTGAAGTGCTGAGAGGTCGTGCTGCTAAGACAGTAACGACAACCACTCAAGGGTACAAGTACTCCCTTCTCTTACTGTCATTGACACATTAAACATATAAATTACCGAATTATTAAACAATCAAGTCTTGATCAACAGTAAGGGCTATAAATCCAAAGGAAAAAAAAATTCCCACGCCCTTATATAACAACACAGTTAACAAAGCCACAACAGTCTAGCTGAATTTTTAGTGAAGTTCAAAAGTTACTTGATGTGCAGATGGTACCAAACTCCTTAAGTCAGCTCCTACGCTTTAGCAGTGCTAACAACTTTTCTAACAACTTTTCTGCTTATTAACCTGTGCTCCCCCAAAATAAAAGTGGAGAACATGAATTAAACTAATTTTTTTAAACATTTCATGTTTTCAAATGGTCATATTCTCAGTCACCAAGTAAGTTCAATTTATAAATGACTGCAATTTCATATTCTTGAACTACAACCACTTTTGGATTCCTTCATGACAGTGAGAAAAGGAGAATCTGGGGTTCGTGCTACAGTCCTTCTACTTTAGGCAGTTATTAAAACAGCAGTTTCTCAAAAAGAAGCCTGAACTTTTCTTACCTCGTTGTTCTGAGAAAGGAGCAATGGATTCTAGCTAAGGAGGGAGAGTAAAAACAGGAGAGTCACTTGGTTAACTCAATTTTCTGAGCTCAGATTACAAAACAAGAGAAAATATGATTTTATGTTTCATCCCAAGATACTTTAGGGTACATATCCCCACCCACACCCCATCGCCTTCTCCCCACCCCATGTCCCCCAGGCTGCTAAGCTGTAGAAGCCAGGACACCTGCCTACACGGAAAAAGAAGTAAAACAACAGTTTGCAAAAATGATGGAAGCAGAGTAATTTCTGCAGGGACCAGTTTTTCAAAAACAAGGTCTCCCGTATGTGCTTTTGCATTTCCATTACTCCATAGAAAGATACGGCTTCAGATTTACAATCAATAAAGAGAAAATTCTTACATTACAAATTTCTACTCAAAGTGTAGTCCCATTTTGTTGACTACAGAACTGCCGTCTTCGTAAGTACTTTGGTGTCGTGTTCTTAGCACAACACCAAAAACAAGAATAGTGATGTCCAGCTACATTAGCACGTGATTTTATCTTTCTAAAAACAAAGTTTTATGCCACAGAAATCATTGAAAGTTCACTGAAATGGCAAAGCTTTAGAAAGAAGATAAGAGTTTCCTGTGAAAATGTGTTCATAAAGTCCAGACTCGTACTTGATAGGAATAAAACTCAGAAGACAAAGTTTCAGATTTCCAGGTAGTTTAAGATACTGATACGAAAGAAATCAAATTAAATACACCAGAAAATTCAGAGTAATACAATACAGAAACAATTGCATTTATATATAATTCTAGAACCAACTAAACCAAAAATGAATCATGCTTGAGATCACAAATTTGGATGAAAGGGGGTAGAGATGAACTTGGAAACATTCGAATCATGTTTCTGTAAGACCTACAAAAATTTCAAACTGCTTTGTGACAAAACAGACAAGAAAGATACTTTTACCTAAAATCACTCTGAGCCCCAAACTGAACATCCACCTGAAGGCATGTCTGAGGTTTCCCCGAGCTGCCAAATCACAGGCTAAGCTCCATATAGCGTGTGCGAAACTGAATCAGTCCCTTCAAAGTGTCATCGTGTAGTTTTTTTGCATACTTTTATTTGTCAGCAATGACAAGAAAAAAAGGGAAATAAGAGTATACACAAGTTATATACATGGGCATCAGGCTAGAAACAATTCCAACACAAAGTACAGAAGACTCAAAGTTGAACTTAAAACACCACCAGGTAACCTCATGGAAATACGGCTTCCCGCTCCTCCGTTACAGGCTGGGTTGGTTCCAAGGATGCCACGACAGAAGAAAGCAACGCGACGCCTCTTGGACAGGACAGCACGGGCCAGCCCACCAGCGACCTGAGCTGGCACCACAATAACTCTGTCCCACAACCAACGCTGGGAACAAATCCACTCCATTCCCACCTTCAGAAGCTTGCATCGTAAACCCCAGTACAAGTGGCACAAGTTTCAGCACGCTGTTAACAGCTCGGCAGAGAAGGCAAGCATGAAACTGCCAGCAGGTCTCCCAGGTAAGGGCAGGTCTTGCTGAAGAGCCGAGAGTACTGGCAGCACCACTGGGACACTTGCCCTGCCACTGCCTGTTGTCTAGTGTGGTCCATAGACACAGGTACGAATTTCAAAGGACTGTCCATCTGGCACCTCTCAGCAGCATTCAGTTCAAAGGAAGAATTTCGATAATGAATTTAACAATAGCTTGACGACATCAGAAGTGCCACAGACATACCAATCCTACAAAAACCCCTCTGAATTTCAGAAAAAAGTTCCCTATGCCAACTTCTGAGATCTTTTAAGGCAACTTAATACGGCATTTAAAGTATATGAACTTTAAACTTTCTTATTAGTTCTTAATTAGAAAGAAACTTCAGTTACAAAAACAACTTTGTTTCAAATGAATGTCAACTGCTTAAATCTTGATCCTGAGAACAGATTCACTTAAGTGGGATGACTCTCATACGCTGTTACTTGTGCAAGTTTTTGCAAGGTTCAGCCCTGAAGTCGCTACACAATTTATGACTGTGTTCCTCACTTGCAATCAAACTCACCTTTGAGCTCAGGAATACATCATTCTGTCATCTGCCATCACGCTATCTTAAGTTCTCAAAAACACATTTATCTGGTATAATTTTTACGTGAGTGAGTATGTCAGGAAGAGGAGATGAAGAGCTACCAGCAACCACAGCATCTGTAGGGGAACCAAGGAAACATGCGTACTAACCAAACACCTCACAACTGGACATGGTTATCATCGAGATAAATACTAACAATAAACATTTAGTTCATTTTCTACAGAGTGGTTTATATCAATCAAGATCACTTTGCAGCACCCAACGTATAAGGCTCTAGAAGTGCTTGTTAAAGGTGAAGGGGGAGAAATGTTTTCCATACCAATGAGGTCATGGTTTCACCCTAAATACTTAGCCTGCCTTGAGGTGAAGAGGAGATTGCACTACAGTGAAAAATAGTCACTCCATTTACTTTTTGGACAAAGTGAACGGCTGTTTCAGCAAAGCAAACAAATTCTACATGCCACCGAGGAGAAAAAATTACATTATCCAGTTGGAGCAACAAGTGTAGTTTACACAGCCAAGAAGTAGCTTGAGTTGTCCAAGAACATTGGAATTAACATCCATATCTTTGTGCATGTCTCAAGGGACCTGTTCTGAACGTGCCCAAGAGGTGGCACAAACTGCAGCAGGATGAAGGCTCTTGCAGTACGACTCCAGACCATCACAGTGAGTTCGGAGACAAAGACTGTGCACCTGTGACCATCTCACCATCATTCACTCATCAAGTGCTGACACCTCAAAACAAAGCCTAGAAAAGCAGGGAGCAGAGATGTGTATACTGTTTGGAGAGGCTTCACATCTATTAACATTAAACTAGACAGGGCGTTATTGTATTACATTCACAACAGATACACCAGAAAAACAAGCACTGGAAGAAAAAGCTAAGCTATTCTGTTAGACTGCAACATACAGAAGTTATTTGTAAATTTGTTTCTGTTAATCACTAAACACAAAAGATACACAGCATTTTCACTGAAAACATCTTTTTTTCCTCCCTATTTACTGTGCCCTGTAATCCAAGACAAGCAGGTTGCAACAACATCAGCAGGCCACACATCTGAAATCCACAAAAAAGAAACTTTTATAACATCAGAAAATTAAGTTTGGAATTAACTGCCCCCCAAATATTAAAGTAAATAGTTATAACTGATGCTAATCAAAAAGTAGCAGCAGGTGGAAAAAGAACAGGATCAGCAGTCAAACTAGCCATATTAAAAACCTATCCACCCTCATTTTTCAGGAACACCAATAGGAAAACTCTTGAAGGTCTGCTGCTGTTGCTTCCAAAGACAATTTTTAGACATACGCCTATGTAGAGATGTGGCAGGAGGACAAGTAAATAATTTATTGCATATGAAAGATCTTGATTAAAGTACAGGCCGCCTGGTCAAGGTTGGAGAGGAGCAATGCTGCTTCTCACTCATTCAGCATAATGCCCAAGGACAAGCTTTGGAAAAAGGAAAAAAAATGCATTCCTTCTGCTCTGTTTTCCTGCTCTGAACAGTTTGTACCTTAGTTCTTGGAAACAGTTGCCATTTCAGGGGACTTCAGTTCCCAAGTACTACAACGCTTCAATCCTGAAAGCCAACCAACTGGTTTTGAGAAGTGAAATGACTAACGACATAAGATCCTCCACAGACCTTCACCTTCTGTTTGCTGGCTTCTTCCATTGTTTACAGTCGCTTCATGAAAAAAAGTCAATGCGTTTGCATACTCTTTTTATCTGTTCCCTCTCCTCTTCATTCATAAGGAGGGTGCCAAAAAGAAGCACCAGGTCAGGATTTGCTACTACAAAATATGATTTCTAACAAAAGCTGAACTTCAGCTTCTTATACAAACTGTCTTATTCCTTAGAATGTTTTAGGTAATTTTTAGGTAATGTTCCAGGAAAAAAATACCACATGCAACTGGGAAAATATTAGTTTCATCACAGATTCCTATTTTTAGTAGAAAAAACACACCTTGAATTCAAGAAACAGTAAGAAGTTAGGGCTGAAGGCAGAAGTTAACTGACTAAATTTTAGTAAAACCGGAATGTCAGCTGGAAGTCACATCAACTTGCACCAATTCCGCCACAGCAGCAAAGCCGCACCTCTTGAACATCCATCTGCTTCCCCTGCTGCCGTGCCTACAGCCGTAGGAAATTATTGCTCTGGAGGTCACACACACTTACGCCCTCACTGCGCCCTGTGAAGACTTCCCAGGGAGCGTTCAGCACATCAGGCTGGGGACAGGGCAGCCCCCAGCACGCCCCCTCTTCCCACCCGCCGGGCTCCGAAGGGCGGCGCTCAGCAGCCCTCCTGCCGCTTCTGCCTCCCGACAGTGTCGCAGTGCTCTGCGGAGACACGCACGAGAGAGACCGTGCTAAAGCCAGCTGCCGCTCCAGCGTGACTTCAGCTCACAGTGGAGAGAAGCCTACAGAGATTCGAGCCCTGCAAACTCAAGAACTATGTGCATACACATTCCTGAACAGACTGGGACAGCCGAGAGCACGGGTTTGGGAGATCAGGAGTCTGAGTTTTCAGAAAGAAGTGGGTCTACATGTAATTTATTGCTTATAATCCTTTGATGAAGTGTGCTATGCAAGTGCAAAGTACTATCATGATGTTAAACTAAGTTTTTTGTTTTTGTTTTTTAAAATCTAGCAATTTCTCAGCATTTCCCTGTTTAACTAACAGACTGGTTCTTTACAAAAGTAAATATTGAGAGGAAAAAAGACAGTTCCCCCACAATTTCAGTAAACATGTTTCATTTTCCATGCTAAAATCTGCAATGTCTTTCAAAAAAAATATCAAAACATCTAGGAGAAAGTGAAGGTGCAAAGTTGTTTCCACCTCATCTCCTTTACTCCCACGGCTATGTCATCACCAGGACTTGAAAACC
Source organism: Cygnus atratus (assembly GCF_013377495.2). Lineage (NCBI taxonomy): Eukaryota > Metazoa > Chordata > Aves > Anseriformes > Anatidae > Cygnus > Cygnus atratus. The sequence continues at coordinate 124,489,816 of NC_066362.1, forward strand.
TCACAAATTCTTCTGAAAGGCCATAGTAGCAGAAACAGTATTTGGCAGAGACTTGGTGAAGAACAGCTTCCTAATACTCAGTAGTAACCTCTACAACAAAGTTAAGGAGATAACACTTAGTTTTGTCCTCTTTAATTTTCTTTTTCCTTCAAATCAGGTACCAACTATATTTTGTCCTTCCCATTTCTATGACACTTCCAGTTTCATTTATTTAGACCAATGACACTTTCCAAAAGCTGGTGTACAACATCTTTATATACACTACAAATTCAGATTACCAGACTGTTGTCAGACATTGAATATATAAATAACTTTGCAAACTATTTACAGGTTTTAAACTAATCAGGTTCCAAGCAACCAACACTCTTAAGGCAAATATGACTGGCTGGCTGGCTTTAAGATTTCTCTCCCTTCAGCCCTCCCCACCCCCCAAGACGACAGGCAATAAACATGAAATTTAATTACCTCCTGCCCCCACACATTGACAGAATTTTTTGTATGGAGAGATGATCTAGCTACTTATGATTTTTCCTTAAAACAAGGAAAAATGTTTAAAAATATATTTGTGTTTCTGTGTCAAGAGAATCATTAAGGTGCATACCAAACCGTGGAAGTCCCAATGTGTTACAACATAATTCTTGTATGCACTTGACAAAAGGTTTTGGGAATTTGGGGTAAGCGTCAGTTTAAAGCTGTACAACCCTTTTTAGAACTATGTATTTATAAGCTCATTAGATATAAGATCTAGAGAGCTCAAAGGGATTTTCTGTAACAGGTGACACTGAGCAAAATAAAACGCAGCAAAGAGTGGATTTTCAAAGCATATGTTTAACTACACTAAAATTTCTCTCTTACACCATATTGCTGTCCACGATACTGTTCACCAGGAAAAGCGATTCTGCACAATCTGCCAATCCTTACTGGAATAAAAATTGGCACTTAAAATAGTATCTTTTGTTACAACTTTATGTACTTAGGTGCAATCACAGTGCAATCCCTTTTGTCAATGCATGACTGAAGCAACCAAGCGTATTCTGTGAAGTAGGTAGAGTTCACATACCAAACCTGCTTAGTGCCGTCCTGTAAGTCCCAATCATCACTTTGTTCTTACTATTTTTCAATGCCCTGATTAGGTCTTTGTTTGGAAGTAATTAGCTATTGTGGTTTGAAGGATTTTGGAACAAAGCAGAGACTTTATACTGAATGCAAAGGTCATCTCCAGCAGAGACAAAAGGTAGCAAATTATCGATTAGCTTTGTATTTAGAAGCATCCCTTGGTTCACTGCTAGGATTGCTCCAGTCATCTGCTTCAGGTGTGGTCTTGTAGTGTCGCCACGCTGACTTATTAAAAACAGGAAGTCTTTCAAATGATTCACTTGAAAGGGCCTATGGAAAAACAAAAGCAACAGTAAGATATCACTTAGAGACACCAAGAGCAAGATGATACTCCGGGGAGTTGTTCCAATATGGAAGAGGCAACTATAGAAGCGTCTTAATCATCCAAGTGTTACATGTCACAACACTATCTTGAGAATACTTTAGCTGTGACCATTTGTTCCTGAAGTACTATATCACAGTAAAGGTTAAAATAAAGTAATAGAACTTGAAAACTTTTTTTTTTTTTCAGGGAGTAGTGTCTACACAGCAAGAGGAAAAAGTTTTGGTCAGGAGCATTTTAGAGAGATTTGTCGTTAATACTTTAAATATTCAAATTTCCCAATAAGTTCAGATTCAGTCAGCACACAAATCTGGAAATAATAGCTCAGTCCATTAGCATGCCTTTTTTTCTTCTGAGAAACACCATGCCTTTTTCCCCCACGCATACACATAGAAGATTAAATCCATCAGAAACCAAAGTTAGTGCAGGATTCCACAGCTTGTTCACTACATGCAGCAAGGCACAGAGGTAACACTGAGTCCATGACCAGTGCACAAGCTACACACTACAATATATTCTTTCAAATTCCCTGATGAAATTCAAGCAGTTAGTTTTAGCTTAGAGCCCCTGACTCCTGAAAAAGGACAACAGGTTCAAAACAATCTATTGCACAGTGGTCAAGGACTGCACAGAAAAAAAGTGTACCAGTCAGGAATTAATCAAAATTCTTGTTTCAGTTTTACTGCAGTCAAAACTCATAGAATCAAAAAGTATTACCCAAAAATTATCTTTTATCACACAGTTGTTTGAAAATTCAGCACTTATGGTGGATTAACAAAATGCAAAGATCCAACACAGGACTGAAAAAAAAATCTAAAGCAAGCCAATTAGTATTAGTGTCAATGTTAACATTTACAAAGTTCTGTTTTTACAATTCTGTGTAATTAATTTGGATAAAATATAAACAAAATTGTGATTAAGAATTTGAAAACAAAGAGTGAAAATAAAGTTCAGTTATTAAGCAGAACATCTGCCTGCTATAAGCTATCAAGTTGCACTGCCTTGCTAGCTTATAAGAGGGTGAAATTCATACCTTCAAATAAATTACAGCATCTGAACCAACACCTTCCATCGAGTAGAGTTTAAGGTCACCTTGGAAGTACCTAGCATACAGACGAGAAATTGGCAAGCCATAGCCAAACCCAGCCTAGAAAAACAAGAAAACGAATAGAAAAAACATGAGGAAAGGTTAAAAAAAAGTGTTACAGATCACTGCTGTTGTTTATAAAAGATACCTAAATACCAGATTTGCCTCAAATTACTCTTCAAGCTTTCCTTTAATTCCTTGCCTTGCACTGTAAGCTGGGATTCACTTCTTTGAGCAATCTTTTTTCCTAGACAGTTTTTTTTTAAGCTTAAGTACAGAAAAGGGGAAAAGAAACCTTCATCGAGTTTATGTTTATTTCTCTATCTTGTCTATTTTTTATCTTCTCAAAGAGGCGGAATATGCTGCCTCCAATGAAAGCTGCCGACTGCCTATGGCTTCCTCGCTATGATTACCACTGATGTAATACTCCATTCTTTCTTTGGTAATACCAAATTTTTGACAGATGCCACAGATGCAGTGGAGGTCCGAAGACTACCGCAGAGTAAGTTAACTTCATTAACAACATACGAAGAAATACAAGACAAGTAATCCTTGATATGGTTTACCCTTTCAGCAAAGGGTGTGAACCTCTTCCAACCCACTCTTGCCAGAAGAAGTTATAATAAAAATAAACAAGACTCTCTCACTGCAGCCAAGGAATAAGATTTCAGTCTGCAGACCATCTCTTTCAGATGACTGGGTATGTGCTGACAATCACTGTTTGATTATTCACCTGAATCCCCCTGATTTTTTCAGGGCTATCCAAAGCAACAACAGAAGGATTCCAGACATACAAACATTTGAAAGTAAGGATATGAGGCAATAGAATAACAGAGCATTTCCAAAAAGGTGGGTTACAAGAACAATTCCACACCTGAAGTTTCAGAAAACTGATGAACTCATTCCACTATGCTATTTCTACAAAGGCAACCTGAAAGATACTGGGAAGAGCACAGATTCACAGAGAGAGTAAAAGATTTTAGTTGACTGATGTAATACTAGACTTATTGATGATAAGTGAAAATAAGTGAAAGCAATAAGTGAAAATCATTCCCCGAATCTTAAAAACAAAGCCCCAAAATAAGACAAAGAAAGGAGGCTAAGAAGCAGGACTTCTGAGCAGTGTAATACAGCTACTATGTGGTGTCACTTCGTAAGAAATTCCTTGGGGAAGGAGGGTGAATATTAAAGAGCTTTGTATTACAGTATCCATCACAAATTCTCCTGAGGTCAGCTACCATTTCTACAGTAACTTTTGTCCTCTTTGCCTTTTTACAAAGTCTAAGTGTCATGACCTTTAACTGGTTACAGAGTTGCTCACACTGAATGAAGACTAACAGTTAAGATGAGCAAATGGAGAAACAGAAACTGCAAAGACAGACATCTTTTCCTACTGACACTTAAAATAAAAAAGGATCCAAAAGCTTACTTGTATCTTTTCTGGACACAGGACAATACATGTTACCAAAACTAAAAAGCAAAGTAACCAAAAGGCAAATTGTAGATGGTACCTACTGCCCTGCTCAGGTAAAGGGCAGTACCAAGCAATCCTGGAAAATTATAATTATACTTCCCCCTCTGGAGAATTACACCTCCTTAAAATCCACGTCCAACTTCTGGTTTGTCTCCTGTGCCTTCCAGGAAAATGTTTTTACACTGTGTCCTGGTCCACATAGCTATGTCAACTCTTTCAAAAAAACCCTGTTTTTTTCCCTCTATGCTGTCTTCAGGTTATTTTCCAAAACAGGTAATTTATAAGAAATATGAAGACAAAAGATGCCAAATGAGTAACTGGTTAAGGCAAGCCTTGATGTATTTTGCAAAAGAGACTGTCATCAAGAATCGATTACTACATAGATCTGTGCTGGACCTAGAGGGCAGAATATAATCAATAATGACACACCTACCTTGAGAAGAGAAAGCTTTTTAGGGTCAATTTCTCACTAAATATTATTGCATGTACTATACAAATGGGAAATTAATAGTGTCACTAGGGTCAGCAGGTTTAATTAAACCTGATTTAAGCCACACTTCTCCCACCATAAACAAATGCTGCCAAAGGGAGAATCATTAAATTCTCTAAGAAAATCTACCACTACCATGTGTTCCTAATGTTTCCACTGCGCATATAACAGCACAGATGAGCACAAGACCTGCTGGAAGCAGAACGCTGCCATGGTAACAAGGTTTGTTAGCAGATTAAGAAAACATTTCCAATAACACCGAGAAAGAACTTCCACCAATCAACAAAACAAGCCCTCTCTTCCACTCCAAGTCCATAAACATTTCATAAACGAGATGGGGGAATCATACAACAAGGGGAGGGATAGTTAGAGCAGAAAAATACATCTATTTACACTGCACTGCAATTTAGTTTATGAGTATTACTTAAGTCAAGAATGAGACGTGAACACAGATCTACCTTCTAGAGCATGGTAATTCTTAAGTGGTTTGGTCTTTGGCACTAAGCAATAAAGAAGCCTTCCTTCTGCATAGACTTTGAAGACGACTCATTCATGTGAAACCTTTCTGCTGAAACATTATTTTTAGACTGATATACAAAGTATGGAATAATTGTTTTTATAACTGGATCTGAACCATAATACATGTCAAGCCTTACTGTGAAAGCCCTTTTTTTTTTCCTCTTAGTGGAAAGGTACGCCACAGACTCGTAGTTCTTTATTTTTATTTTTCCTATCTGAACCCCACACATAGAAGCTCAACAATTCACAATGTTCAGTCATGCAGGTATTGGTCAGATTCACAGGGCAAAAGCTGCCAGGCTCACAAGAGAGGACACTTTGCAGGTCTGACTACAGTGACATACAGACTGAAAAGAAAAAAAAAAAAGCCTGAGGATGGGGCAGAGCAGAAGAAAACTAAGTATAAAGGCCATCGAATCAAAGTAAGCTGTCTAGAAGATTAGGAAATAAATACAGGAATGTATTGCTAAAGATGAAGAGAAAAAAATGAATATAGTGTAAATCTTAATCTGAACATTTTACAATCAGAGTCACAAAGGCAGAGACATTTTAATAGTGAATACAACTGGCAATCAAGGTGCAAGTTTATACTAAGGACAAGTTTCAAGAAATCTTTGTAGGCTCCTACAGTAAATTGCTGATCAAAACTGAGACAGAACAAAGGCAGATTATCAATCAAGAAAGATTCTACCACTCTTGATTTTAAGAAAGAAGTTCATATTTGAATTAAAAGGCCTGTTCCTTATCACTTCACTTATCAGGAAGATTTATTTTTTTTTTTAATTATTTTATGAAAGGCATAGTACCATTTGAAGCTTTTTACCAAGATGTGTTGTAGAATGAGGAACCTTGAAGAACTAATATCAAGTCAATGTAGATACAAAACTGGGCTTCACACCTACCACGGTGACATTGAGCACTGGTGAAAACAAAGCAACACACTTACATACCACGATGCTATAATCTGTGGTCTAAAACAGTACCACAAAGATTCTGCTTATAGTCTAAAAAGAAATTTGTTGCCTCTGAACCACTCTGATTTGGTTTCAACCTTCAATTCACTGTTAATTGTTTTATATATACCAGAATAACGCATAGTCATACACCCTCTGGCACCACATTATGTTAGCTGCCTGAAGGCACTTCAACCACAGAAATACCAGAAAAAAAATCAACACTCAAGAACATGCTAGATGAGAAATAGGAGAAGGAAACCTCCCAGATAATATTTTTTTCTTGACATGCTTGAAGATAAAGGACTGCATGAAAAGCAAAACCGACCAAAGACATTAGAAACAATACAGAACAAAAATAAGAACAGATAAAAAACACAATATCAGTATTAACCTACTTGTTGAAAGACAAAGGTAACAGAGGGAACAGCAGCCATACAATTTTTTATCAGAATGACCCAATGTGCAATTTAAATTATTAGTAAACTGTTTTGTTAATTTTTTACTAATAATTTAAAGAATCATGCCTACTAAAAGAATAGACACATTCAGCACTGAAATAATTCTCTACTTAGAAGCTGTGGTTTTTTTTTGTTTGAAATCTGATCTCAATCGAGAGTAGCACATGAGATCTCCAACTGAACAGGAATATACCAAATGTGATGATATCACATGCACATCAGAGATTTTTTTTAAATGCATTTTCACAGTCCATAACTTACACAAGAATCATTTTCAAAGTTCCATATATTGTGCATTACCAGGAGGGGTTTCTCAAGGGCTGTTGCTCAGAGCGTGGCTCAACTCTTCAATACATTTCCTACAATGAACTCAGATTACCAGTAATTTATACATCAAGGAGGAGCTCTTTAGGTTATCCACCTTCATGGTAATACAGCACTAAAAATCCTATCCATTAACCTGTGAAAATATTGTGCTTATGCACACATGCTTGTTTCCAAGAATATAATGTCAAGACAAAGAAAAACAATATTCTGTTCCAAGGACTAAGTGGTGATAACAAGCCTCGTTTTCTCCTGATGTGTTTTACCTGCATAGAATTGCTAACAATAAACTATTAGTCCAATGGAAAATCTGATCCAGTAAATTGCACTGAAAGGAAATTGACAGAGTAGTGCTCAGGGACATTTAATTATGTATTACAATTGCTTACCAAAGGCACAGCTCTCGTGGGCTCCAAACTAGGTCTGGGTGCTGTTGAGTACATGTAATTAAACAATCTGTCTATTTTCCTTAAAGGTACACCTCCACCTTGATCACTTATCTAAGGAATAATAAAAAGTTAGTTTTAAACATTATGTTCTGAAAAAAACGCAAAAACACACTAAAATTACCTAAATGACTTCAGAAATATTAATGAATATGAAACAAGTATCAGCAGTCATACAGTACTTAATTTGACTTTTCAAATCACAAGTCATATTATTTAAACCTAACAGTTAGTAAGTTGCACACAAACTTAATCTTTAGGTACTTACCTTAATAGATAGATCTTCTTTCCCCAAAGTGACTAAGGTTTTGATCGATGGATAGCCTTCTCTCTTACCTTCATGCAACTCTACAGTAGCTCTCATTGAATTCTGAAGTTAAAAGAAAAAAAGCGTCTTTAATTCTAACTTTACCAGATATGCTTTTTGTTACAATCTAGAACTTGCATGTATTTTGTTGAATACAGATACCTTGCCCTGCACTTGTATGCAAGACAGGAAAGGACATTCAAGGAGTGCTTTCAACACAACCAGTTGTCCAATTAGTTTTTTACACCAGAACTATCATACACCCTTTTATATATGACAAACTCAAGAGAACCTAAAGCAAGGGAAAAAAAAATCTGTGCAAAATCAGGTAAGGGACAACAGCATCCTTCACCTCCACCTTGCAGAACACCACCACTGATGTGCACTACAGAGAAAAAGCTCTCAACTACATGACCCAGGACAAGAAAATGTTACGTTACAGTCTATCACTCTGACTTTGTCATATTTATTAAAAGAGTTTCCACTGGCAGTCCATCACACATTAACATTACTTATTGCTAGAATTTACTGGTTTCACACTGTTTCATGACTTGTGCCAAAGCATAAACAAGCAGTATACTAATTCTCATCTGTTCTGCTCTAGAAGTAGCGATACAAATGGCAAAAGAGGAAGATCTAAATGAACGTGTTTGACTAGTGCCAGCAATCAAAACCAAAATACCATTATTTAGGAAAAAATTCTTTGACCAAATGTAATTTTTTTCTTGAATTCTATTCAATTGCACCACCTAGAGACCACCTGTCTTATTCTAAAGATACAGTAGCCCTCATGTTTTATGTTCACTGTTGTTCCAGTGATTCACAAAACACAAAAACAAGACAAAGCATGCCATTTACATTATTCAGATATATGCACTGCTCTTAAACAGAAGGCACATGCAATAATGAAGCAAGCTTGTAGAAATTGTAAGATAATACATCATCGTTGCAAAGACTATTATGAGTTAGTTTAAATTAATCAGCTTCAAAAGGCCAAAAGGAGAAGAGGGAAAACTCAGATTTTTTTTTAAATTATACAAGGGCATAAGAGTTGTGAACTTGATATTCATCAAAACTTCAAACTCTTCACTGGGATAAAAATAAGAAAGGAAAACTGAAATAACACTTCAGAACTGTCACTGAAAGGAATCTAAATTTCAACAGGAATGCAAGTTCACTAACCCTTTCCAAATATTAACAAGCGCAACCTACCTTGAATAATTCAAATAACATATGAAACAAATGAGATGGTACGTAGACTACTTGAATAGGCTTGTTTGGAGCTTTAGCTGGAAAAAAAAAAGATTTTTTTCAAACGGTATCTTGAAGCATTTTTACTTACAGGATTAACATGAAGCTATAGACAAAGAGAAGTACGTATGAATGTTTTTGTTTTCTGAGTGCAAAATATGATCCATAAAAAAATCAGTTACTGCTATCACCTTAAATGACACATTCTAATGATGTTTTTTAAAGACAATGTTAGCAAACTTTTAGATACAATACTAGACAAAGCAGTGGTTATTTAGTACTAAACATGGTATTCATGACAGCTTTCCCCACTTGTGTGGGATTTTTTTTTCTTTTTCTTAACACGTTATATTTATCCATTTGCTGGACAAGAAGTCCTAGAAATAAAAAAAATCACTGTTTAAATATTCTAAAAAATAAACATTTTCCTTTAATTAAAGCATTGAAAATACATTTTGAAAGTCTGAGTACCATACATTTTAAGTTATCACAATTTTCTTGTTCCAAAACGTAACTTAATTGTTTTGTCTACTGTTGTCCTTGTTGCTAGTGCTTCAGCAGAGGTGCGTGGCATGGCACAGCTCTGGACACTGGAGTGCTAGCTGACTGGCAGGAATTAATATAGCTGCATTTAATACATTCCAGGACAGTTTTCATGCTCAAGATGCAGTCATCCCTGAACACTCAATTATCTACTGACTTTAAATTATACAGTCACAGCCTGTCAGGCTCAGCAGCAGTTCACATTGAAGAGAAGGCTCTAAACCCATGCTTCTTAAGTTGCATGTGGATATCAACATGAATGCACAGAGTCAAGTTCATCCTTTTTTGGCACTGAGGGCTGATGATAATACCAAATACTACTTTAACAGACAGATACGAGGGTATGCAAAGTCTTCTAATTTCCAAAAGTTTGGGTGAAAACCCAAATAATGTTCTGCTTAATTAGTTGTAAGGCAACTTGCTGGTTTATTAATGTAAATTTTGTCTTAGTCCATACTCCTATGCCTCACCAAATTCAAGATTTTATTTTTTTCAAATTCAAAGTTTTATTTTGAGTGTTTTCTGTTTCTGAGACTTTTACAAATCCTTGCCTTCTGATGATGTTTGGAAACATCTTCTGCTTGGACTGCTGTCCAAACTTTGTGAGAGGATTACTCAAGACTTTTTTGTTGACAGTAAAAAAAAGGCACTGACAGTAGAATTTATGAGGGTATTTTCAAATGAAATCAGTTTCAGCTCCATTAAAAGATGAGGAGGCAGGCCTGTTTCTTTCCCAGCCACAAGGATTCTCAAACACCTTTATTTTTCTTAAAGTGATAGTGAATTTAGCAGATAACATTCTGTATAAACATCATTGTGATGAACTAAAATCCAGGTGTCCACAGGGACGCATTAGGACAAGAAAAGTAGCTGCATATAGGATTGCAGAGTTCAAATTATAGTCTACAATTAATTAGATAAACTGGAAACAGATAGACATGTTTTTTCTTAACTACATCACTTAAATGAGTTTCACAATTACCATTGAATTCTTCAACTTCCAGATCAGGTGCCACCATATAGTATTGTTCACACAACATCTTAGCCGTTTCATAAGCATCTACAAAATGAGAGAACAGAACACCAACTTAGGAAAAGCTAGCTAAAGACTACTAGCAAAATTATCCCATATCTGAAAGACTACAAGCAGAACACTAATTTTAACCTGTTTACAAGCATGAAACTGGTATCCATTCTAATCCCTTTTTATCTATAGATTCATTGCCAGTTTGTCAAGAAAGAGCAAATTCTATTTAAAGCTCTGGAAAAAAAAGCAAAACAGGAAATTACTAGAGACAAGCTAATTTTCCATCTCTGCTCAGGGCTTAAAAAAAAAGGAAGGATCTAAACCTAGGCAGACCATAATACCTACTTATTTATCATGTCCTATTCACAACTTAATACTTGTTCTCTCCAAATCAAACAAAGAAAAGATGACATTGCAACCACAATTTAATTTTTTCAACCACGATACAGTTTACAACACTTGACTTCTCAATGTCATCTTGGGGAGAATCTGAAGTCTTTAAGATTACTCATTCTCTCCTACTGATCCAAAACAAAGAGCTTGCCCATAGTCCATATCAACCTTTACATACTGACAAAATACAGCAAGAAAGTTGAAGTTATCTTTTGTTTGAAAAAATTGCAGTTCTAAATATTCACTGGTATCTCCTTTGCAAAAACACCTCAGAAACAAGCAACAAATGTTAACCTAAAGAGAAACTACAAACTCAACTATGTGCAACTACACTGCTTAAGTTACCTTAATGAAAATGGTTTAATGATTTTTTTTCCCCTCATAATTAGGGTTGGCTAGGAACAAGCGCATGAACAGATGGTGCAGTTCTACAGACAAAAGAGAAATTTGCTAAGATACTGTAGCAGTTGCATTTGATCCAGCCCTAGAAATTACCTTCTTCCTCCTGCCCGAAGTGATGCTACAAAACAATGTCAGTCAGTGCCAAGACTTACAGCAACGCAACAAGCACAATGAAAGTAAAATCATTAGCCCCCAGACTGCTTGTTTACCTTTAATTGTTCTACTTCAAGATGTACTGTCTACAAACAATCTATATATGTACCCTGTTAACTAGAAAAAATTTATACCAGTTATTCTGGCATCTGTGAGGCTGGACATATCTAACACAGCTGACACAGATGCTGCTTGAGTTTTAGTCAAATGGAGCTAATCAATGCTGGGAATGTTCTTGATCAAGTCCCCAGAATGTTTCAAAGTCAGCTGTCCAATAGGAATCATCTGTATCAAGACAGTCAACTTCAAAGACCTTCTCTAAAATAGTCCTGTCATTAGCACAATAAAACGTGCCCTAGTAAAAAGACCAAAATCTTATTTAATATCCAAGCTCTGCAGGAAACCTCAGCCTGGGATGTGCATAACTTAGGAAAAAAATGCATGAATATCTACACCTACACAATATTATAACATTGTCTCAGAACTTCTGATGGCCTTGTGAATAATCCCGTTGTTCTTTAGCTAAAAGGGGCATGAGGAGCACTGCCACAGTCATGACTCAGACATTAAAAGTTGAAGACAGGTATACAGCTGTTATGACCATATGGCTGTCTACGTGGAGAAAAGAATATATTAGCACATTTCAGAGACTATCCGCATCGTAAGTGGGTATCAGATGTGGACCAAAGGGGTAGAAGTCGGATTCCTTATTGTGGTGAAAAACACCAAGGCCTCTGAAAAGCATACCAATAATAGGGTGGTAATAAATGAAAAAGACGTCAATATACAGATGTAGAGCAGACACAGGCACTATGCAAAACTTAAGAGAATGAAGAGATTCTGAAAAAAAAATCCACCTAGCCTCCCTAAGCTGAACGAATGTAAGACTCACCCATTTTCACAAAGTAGCAACCCTTGAGATGAAGGAGAAGGTACCATCACTTCACGATCCAGTGAAGTATCCACTCATGAGGAAAAAAGCAGTGTCAGAGAGCAGTCTCAAATTTACCCTTCTTCTCTGTCTTTGGCAGAAGCCTAGGACTTTTATTTAAAAGAGACTGTGCCAAAAGGTTCAAGGCACACCTCATGTCATGGCTGGAGGTAAGCTGCAACAGGGCTGAAGGATCTATCAGTACATCTGAAAAGCCAGTTCGAGTAAAAAGCTGGGAATTGCTCTCAGCTCAAACAAATCTTACTGTAGGACAGTCAGTGAGATACCAAGACCTACCTCAGGCAGTTAGAGGCGCAACACTAGGTGAAGCTGCTTGAAACATGAAAGAAATGATTAAAACAACCAATTCTTGTTTGAAGGTCTTACAGAGCTTGTAGCTGCCACATAGAGTGCCAACCCCTTAACTCTAACAAATTGCTCCAAATACAACCTAGGCACCAGAACATGTTGGAGCTAGCACAGGATACAGAATGTAAATTAACCACTCCACCACCCTGAAGATGAAATGGCCTCACATACACTGACTATGGACAGACTCTGCCTTTAAGAACATTTGGTTTCTTTGAAACAACACTGGATACTGTTTATGATGTCCTCATTTTGTTAAAGGATATTTCTTCAGATACAGATAATGTATTTTAGCTACTAGCTTAAAAACTGGACTGAGCACCTTCTGACACTACGCACTCCTCTGTTCATGGCAGACAGCACCTATGAATTTCATGATCAAAATAGATCTGAAGATTGCTATTAGAAGGAACATTGAAATAAATACGCCTGTAACATACAATGTCAAGGTCAAAGAGTAGTAAGATCAATCAAAAGAAAATAGAACTGCTGAAAAAAGCCACCTTGGAGCCAAAGAGCTAGAAGCCAAGAAGCCCTGCTAACAGTAAAAAGCATCTACATTATAAAGCAAGCTATCATGCAGGCCAAATTCTAACAAGGTTTTCCCTTTCAGCTGAAAGCTGACAAAAGGTGAAGGCGAAAAACACATTCTTCCTCTTTTGTAACTGCATAAATAGCAACGAAGGAGAGAGGGAAGAATTCACTCCTACAGCAAAAACTGTATTTGTAAATACACCCAGAGTGTGAATCTTCAATAAGCGAATTCTTGAAGGGGACAGCATCGCCTCATGCATATTTACTAACATTCAGAAAGCTTATAAGCATAACATCCAGCAAACAAAACATCATGTGAGACTATGACAGATCATTCAGGTACAGCCATCACATACACGTCTTCTGTACATGAGAGAATAGGCTGTGATGTGGTAAGATACACAAGATTAATCACTGGAATATCCATATAACTGACGACATTTTACTTAAAGGCTTTACTAAATAAATCAGAAAATCGCACACTCTCAAATTTCTTTAGTACTGGTATTAAGCAAAAACAGCAGTGACTTAGAACCTGTTTCTAAATATTTTGAGGGAAAAAGGCATGTACATTTTAATAAAACATTTAGATACTTAATCTGATATTTGTCCCCCTACTTCTGCTAACATACCAGAAGTTTCAACATTCTTAATTACCAAGACATTAGCAATTCTGAATAAGCCATGGCTTTATTGTAAGCAACTGCAGAGCTTCCATTTCTTGGTGTTTCTTTTTCTTTTGGTTACTGTTTTAAGTGCATTGAATCAATAAAAATCACCTTCAGTCTTCTGTATCTGAATAATACATTTATGCATATTCTAAACTGTGAGTTTTTTAATCAACAAGAATATGAACCCAGTCTCCTTACCTTTAACCACCTCTGCCACATTACAATTAGGGTCAATACTTCCAATATGTTTGGGGTGAGCAGGATTAATGTCTCCTCCAAAAAGGAGTGCTAAAAGGAAAAACAAATGGCAGTGACTTGTCTATTATGCTTGAGGCAGCACAGAAAGTTTAAATCTGATAATATCTTGATCTTACTGAATAGCACATCATGTTGTAAAAAGATACGCCTGCAAATTGTCAGAATCCTTGTTTAGAAAAGCTCTCAGCAGTATGCTCCCCACTCTGTCTTTTGCACAGGGTCTGGCATTCACTAGACCCTTCACTGAGAGATTTTAACTCTCAAAGATGCAGAAAGATTTTACAATTTTTTTTCAGAAGTGATTTTCTGCTGCTTTAGCAGTTAAGCAGATAAGAAACAGAGGCAGTATGAGGTAAGCAAAAGACAAAATACGAAAGCTTTTTCTGTTCCAGTAATGATGAGCTAATACACTGGCACACTGCACATTGCAGAACCACACAAGAGACAGTGTCAATAACGAAACAAAGTGCAAGCTATATAACCTGTATCCAAACTCTACTTTTCAATTGTCCTTCTCAGTGCTTCAAGATGGATCACTAACATTGATTATCACAGGGAACTTGCACTAGATTAAGCATCTACAAGCTTTTTAAAGTTTCAACCACATGACAAGGCATTTCAGTTCAATGAAGTAAGTTTTATACTTCAGAACTAATGCATGTTATGCTCACACTTGGCCTAGGAATTCTATTAGGATGAAGCTTTTGTTATTGTTGTAACTCTTACAACCCTAAGAGAGCCTTTTAATTTTTTATTCACCATTTGTCTGCCCAGTTACTAGAATAAATGGCATATTTATGTCACTGCATGCTTTGGCACATGAAAGCTACTTGTACAGAGACAGCATGGCATTTGCTAGTCTCATAAAAGGTCATTGGAAAGACACACAATTTGTAAAATACCTTACAGTGCATTACTCCACTTTTGCTCCCTATTACCTGTAATGCACCCATATTCTAATAGGCCATAAAAGCAGAATACTGGGCGGACAATGAAGCTTTAGTGCTAAAAGGTACAAGACACACTAAGAGATCGAGATTGATCTTAACTTTACATAGATCACTTTCTGCATGGCTGCACATAATGGTTAATAGGAGCTGTGCAAGTAACTCCTTTCACTCTGTAACATGAATATGAAAAAGTTTATTAGTAACAACATAAAGCAATGAAATAGAACTCAATGACAGAAGATGACTAATTCAAGTATTTATTCTTAAATAGAAAATAGGAAGTAGAGGGAGACAAGGAATATAATTTAAACCTTTAGTTAGAAATACTCAACTAGTATTAGTTAAAAGGCAAGGAAGTCTATATAACTTGCTGAAAATTTAAGCAAAAAGATACACAAATTATCTCTGCATCCTCACATTTGATTATGAAATAAATGCCAACTCTACAAGCTATGCTGAGAGAATTTGAGCAGAAAAATATAGCTACTCTGTTGTTTAAAAATACTTCATGTAACACTATGCAAGCTGTCTCTGCCAACAAGATTAAAAAGTGACAGCCACGCTGACAAAGCCTGACAGTTCTGGAAGAAAGCATACTGGTGGTTTGGATTCATTTCTGATAGCTGTGAAGTACCATATTATAACCTGTTGCCAGTAAATTTTTACCATAATTAGCACAGAATATTAAGAATTAGTCATGAGTATGAAAAATACTAAAACAAAGCTACGGCTTCTTCAGGTTTACAAGCAACAAGCTCTTGAAGATGAAATAAGCAATTACTTACTGTGTTGGTTAATAAGCATACGGAAAGAGATGCGGTTGGTGTAGAATCTATCTAGAAAATACTGGATGTTACTGCTAACAAATGGATCAAAGCCATATTTTTCCTTGTATTCAATCACCCCTTGCGCCATGGTTGGAACCACATCATTGTGTCTGTTCCTGACTTTAATTAAAACATCTAAAAAGCTAGAGGAAACAAAATTAAAAACAGATTGTTAAAGGTATAATTAAACTCAATCTCTCACTTCTGTTTTCAGCTCTCCACAGCATAACCATTTTATCTATTTGCTATCCCACCCAGTAAATAAAACACAGTCATACCTAAACAAGCCTATTTAAAGAGGAATATTAGGTCAAGCTCTTAACTCAAAAGGTCCGTGAAATATTTAGGGTCTCAATTTGAATCATTCCTTCCTGAAACATCCCTTTAAACTAAATCTGTTCACTATTAACTGAGAACAAGAGATTTCCTTTTTATATGCACCACAGTAACTCTCATTCTCTGTAACTAACAGTAGCTGGCAGATTGGAGAGGTAACTCAGAAAATAGTACCTTACTGCCCCATATAATTTCCTGACAAATTTTACACTTCATCATTTCTTCCCAAAATTCACCCTGTGCAGTGTAATTTTTGAATGCATTTCTTTACCTGACATCTATTCTGAAGTTTGAATGCTGGGATAGGTAATTATTATCTGTGTGACTTCTGTTCAGTTTCCTTTTTACACCACTGGATGGCAGAACACATACAACGGTGCTCTGACAGATGTCTGGTAGGTTGGGCAGTTTTAGGATACCACTTCCTTTGTTTTTAAAAAGTACTTCTCTTGAATCAGCTTGGGGGATTTTTGTTTCTCCTGCCAAGGCAGCTCTACACTTATCTTTAAAGTGCTCGTCGTTTTTATTCCACGTGCAAACTCATACATACTTTAAATATTAATAGCTTTTAAAAGCTTAGACATGGAAAAAAAATCAGTGCTACTCAGTTCGGCTATATTCTATAATATTAAATGAATATTAGCACTACAATGTTTACACGATCTTGTTAGAAAACACACAGTGAGATGCAGCTTTCAGAAGAAAAAAAAGCTGGGAGTCTTGTTGGGCTATGTCTGCATCTGCAAATCTACAGACTTGGCTTCGTAGTTGACTTTAAAAAAAAATGTCAGATTTATACTGAAAAGAGATGTATTATTTGCATCAAAAGGAAAATATACACCAGCTAAGGAAGGAAAGAACACTAAGATCACAAAAAGTAAAAGACTACCAGTTAGTCACCACATTTAAAGCACATGCTTCGTTCCTGTTCACGACCAGTTAGCCAAGACAGTCGTTTGATGGTAAAACATATGCTTAGCTAGTGATAAGCTTTTAAAATCATTTCTACTGTACCAGCTCCAAAGGAAAGTAGGATTAATATTTAATACTTTTTCATCATGCTTGTTCTGATCACCAGTTTTTGCCCATATATTAACAAACAATTCAGTAGTCTTTCAACACTATTTTGTTGCATATAAAAGGGGAAGTTTTAACTGCCTAAATCTCCCTGAAATTTTTCACAGTACAGACCAACTGTTCCCTATTACTTTCCAATCTTGCTGGCTGCTTCAAATATTTTAATAAAGAATTTACAAACCATTTAAGTTTTGATCCTGTATGATCCATAACCACTGAGATCGGGTATTAGCTTTCCAGACAAAACTACTGCCTAGCTACTTTATTCATGCTTTCTCTCCGTTTCAGAGCAACAAGACTGGCTTAAAACAGAGCTGAGAAGTAACACTTACAATCATATCTGAAAGATAACAACTGACAGCACTCTCTACTAGCTGCTATTTGCAGACAGCTGTGCTTTTCACTTTTAAGTAGCTCCACTACCCACAATATATACAACATGACGCTTATGTGCTCCACGAGGGCACACTGTTCGCAGATATCCTGCCACTAAAGTGCTCAAATGCACTGAGCGTGCTGGAAGGGCAAACAAAGGTCTAGGTTGTTTACCCATTACAGACCAGCAAATCATAGCTGAAGCTCAGTGTGTAAATGCACACAGTAAAGGAATTCTTCACTCTTACAGTGATATGACAGCCTCTTGTCCGATCTTCAAAGATAACTGAGTTCACTCAAGTGTTCCCATAAAGTAGATGCTTTTAAATGACCAAACATATCAAAGTATATATGCTAATTTCAAGGCAGTGGGGCAGAAACCATAACACATTTCCTTCCACTCATTCCTTACCCACTCCCCACCCTGCACACACCTGAAAGGCATTCGAAGCTTACTATACTCAAACCATAGGCAGCCACAAAAAAATCTTAAGTGGTCATGGGATTGGCTGAGAAAAGTGAACTGCAAAATAGCTCTGAAAGTTTTATTTAGCAATAAATCTCTAGAAAAATTCTGTTTTGCATTTACAAAACTACAACGAATAATGCTGTTGGTTTGACAGAAGAGAAATTACTAATATGAAGCTATTTCAGTCAAATGAACTTCGGTGGCTTCTGTATCAACAAAACAATGTTTGTTACCATAGCTATTAAATAAATTAAGCCTATGCATTCCTGTGAAGATAATTAATGAATGTCAACACAACAGTTATTTTTTTAAGTCCCTAATGGCAGTAATATGTATTATTCTGTTTTGATCTATTAGGACAATGCAGGAAAAGTAATTTTAAAAAACACAGTATAAAGACAAAAGGGAATTTTTGCTATGTCCATTTTATGGATAGCATTATCTGAAAGGTTGAAGAAAAACTGATTAGTGTAGACAGCCAAAAATCCCTTTCAACAGAACAGACATTTTATATTATGTATATATATACACACACACACACACACTTTGATTGATAGACTGCTCTTTTTTTTAAAAAGTGCTAGCTACCTGGTAGTTGAAAATCACCAGAAAGACGAACTAAATTCACACACTGAAAGATTTCCCTACTAGAAAGTGCAACTATTTTCAAAGTGCAAAACGCTATGTGAAGTAGCATTTCATATTTTTAAGTAACAAAACACCATGTGCTTATTCCAATCTACTGCGATAGTTATTTCAAATTGCTAACAGAATTGCTGTTTTAATCTTTGTGCTGCACAAGGGAAAGTTATTTTTTCACTTACTAAGTTTCGTGTTTGTGCATTATCTATAGACATATTCACAGTGTATTACTTCAGTTATTATCGATTCCAGAATACTTTCTCTGAGACACTACCACTACAGGGTGAGCAAGAAAAAAAAAAAAATCAAAAGAAACTCATGGGTACAGGATGTGGTGTGTTTGTTTGTTTTTTTTTTTCCCCAATGTACATATAAACACCACTTATTACAAAACCCTCTGTTTTTGAAAAGCGACTTCTGCCTTCGCATGTTCATCTGGATGCATACTGACACCACAGGAAGTTCCAAACACTTCTGCCAGCTTACACACTACCAAATGTGAGCACCTTATCTTAAAGCTTCTGCAATCTCATTATTTGAAAGAAATGTGGCAAGACTTCCTATCAGACCCCTCTGTACCTTGGCTAAAGATATTGACTATTACTATCAAAAATTCCAGAAAGGTCTGACAACATTGTAGCAAGTCTTCATCCAGTCCACTAACCAATAGAACACGAAGAAACCGAAGCACCTCTGATCCTCCGTAGCACAGAAATACTGTGACAGAAAAATCCCTTTGAAGTATTTTTCCCCATGTTCAGAAAAATTCATGACTAAGCATCTGTCCTCAAATTTATACACTAAGAGCACAGGTAAGTTGGGCTACTCTGGGAAGCCATTACTCAGCATTAGCATCGGTTTAGCCTGCACTTACTCATACCTGTTCACCCCCTGTATTGCGTTGGCACTGCTCTCCTTGTGGGCCTCGGGGCACAACAGTTTAGGGACTGATGGGGTTAAAAGAGGACTTTTTCCACTAGATCAGTTTCCCAACTCATTTCACTGTACGGCTTAGCAGACAGCTATGCCAACACATGGATAACATCTACAATCCTGTATGTTGATATGAAGAAGGGATTCCTCAGAAGGAGACCCTGAGCTCTGAGAACACCCAAGCAGGCTCCCCAGATGAGCAGAGAGGTGACACAAAGTCAGAGGGAAGTTTTACATTCAACTAATGCTGTCATTCCACCATTTTAGAAAGCATTAATTGAAGAACCACCTCCAACATCGATACATCATGCATCTTACCCTTCAAAAGCCACGCTGCCTGGTGGTTGCCACCAAAAAAAACTCACTATTGCAAGAGGTCCAAACTCTGAATCAGTCTGCAATTACTTGTGCTAGAAATTGCTCCTGAGGACATATGATCCTGGAGACACTGAGCCCAGCTTGACTCTGATAAATGCTGTGCAAAGAAGGGTTAAGCGAGACATCCACACATTTGCTAATGAGTATCAGAAAACCAAAAAGCCATGAAATATTTAGAAAAAAAGTAAATCCTGGTCTGCGAGGCTGCCTCTCGCCAACTATTGACTGAAGCAGACAGCATTGCTCTGTTCCATCTAAGGGGAGCCTGTAAGATTTAGTGATCACTCTTGGAATGACAAAAACTTGTATAATGAGTAGGCCTGGGTTATTTTAAGATATCTAGTACATTTGCAAACTGCAGCAAGTTCATTTCTGAAGACTGAGACGCATGTATTTAATTTTCAACTAGAAAAGAAAAACCAAAACAATTTGCCTGCTGTAGAAATAGTGCTACCATAAAAAAAACTTCTTACCCAAACTTCAGGAAGTACTCATCATGTGCAAGCTAAAGCTCTGCATTCTAAAGATTCAGACCCACACCAACAGTCAAGCCATCAAGCGACTGACGCTGGAAATCTGAGACCTACCTGGACTATGGGACATCTGCCCCTCAGCACAATCTGGTTGGTGGTGACACTAGAGTATTTCATTTGCTGCATGGTATTCGAGGACAAGTATGGAACTGTGATTAGATCCTTAAGGGCACATCTATGGTTATCAAATGTGTTTAAAAGAGCATTTTAGCTCTCTCTTCTCTCTCAAGCTGCTGTTACCTTGATAAGCAGTAACAGAACGTTAAGTTCACCCCAGCTAACAAAGACCCCAGAAGGTCCCAGATAATTGGTCAAATTCTGAATTCATTATTATACGAAGTTACAAAAGCAAAGTGTTATAAAAACGTCACTGAAAAGAGTTCCCAATATTTCTCCTCCTACCATACAGTCATAAAAAGGGGACAGGGCTATAGAGCAGCAACATGGGACGCTGGTAGAGAAGTGGAGAAATTGTTAGATTTATCTGTTGGATTATTACAAATGAAATACGGACACAGGTGTTGAGAAAATTTTTAAAATAATTGCTAATTACAGCTCCATATCCAGCCAGATGGCGTGGCTTTCAGAAAGTTAGGAAGAGATGACATGCAAAAGAGCAGGAAAGTAAATCTGCCTAATCTTAGGCAGCCAATCCAATATCATCAACAAGAATAAATTGGTCTTTAAATGGATAATGTAGGTTTTGCATCTCTTCATAGGCCAAACCCAGTATAAAAGACAACTCTTACTGTCTTTTGGACAATAAGTATAGTTGGACTTCAGTAGTAGTTAGACTTCAGTAGGCAGCAAAAAATTCCCAGTGTCCTTACTATGTGTACTTAAACACACATAATAAGGTTTCTGACATCTTGCAATTACTGTAACGAAAATTACACTGATGGAGTAAATATTTGGTTCATCATATTTGATATATCATGCTGATATAGAATATCTCACAGAATATTTCACATTATTTCATGTCAATGTCAGAAATGCCCATTACCACTATGACAATCACATAATACATCTAGTAATTGTGAACAAACTCCAAAAACAGATCTCCAAGAAAACTGTTGATCAATCTTTCACACACCCCATAAATAAATATATATTTAGTAAGCTACCTTGAACCTCTGAAGTCTGTAAAACACTGACATTCAGTTACCTAACTACAGAACATCTAAAATGGTACAAGAAGCTTCATAACTACACTGCCTCCATCTGCGCATCCAGCATCTTATAGGCTAAACGGGACCTGTTATGCTTGCCAGGCTCACTCACGTGTCCAGGACAGCTTCTGTCATCTCAAAGGGAAACCGAAGTTCTGGTAACTGAGTTCTACTCAAAATGTTCTAAGTCAAACAGTAGGAACTCTTATTGCTAAGATAGTCAAAAACTTGTCCCATCAGCAAATACACCATAAATATAGAATCCTCTGAAGTAACAGTTAGAAATGGTCAACATGTTCAACTAATTTATCCAATCCAGAATAACCATGCCTAAAACATCACTGAAAAGATATCCAATGTGTTCTTAAAAGCTTTTAATATTAGAAGCCTTTTAATATTTTCATAAGGCCTCCTCAAACGGTCTTCTTCAGTTTGTTCTCACTAATATTATTAATCTGTACTTTTTACCGTGTGAACAGGTCTCAGCTTTAGCAAGTATCAGCCTCTTTCAAATACTCCACTTCCTCATTTACAGTAACCAATCAGCCCTTATTATAGTGACTTCTTTTTTGTATGCTCAGACTTCTAGCACTTTGCACTTCAAATCTTTTTTGCCAGTCCAAATGACTCCCTTCAACATTTTTCAGAGGTCAAACTCCATGCTTCTAACTCTTGTTCCTTTCCCATCAATACTGTCCACCTGTGTTTTAATTTCTTTAGAGGTAGTACCAAGAACTGAAGACAGTATTCCAGCTTAGGACTCGCACTGAGAAAATTGTTACTTTCTCCTTGTTCAATAGCACTACAGTTCATTCATTCAGTCTGCAATCCTTATGGCTCTTTCTACAGTTCTGCCATGCAGGCAATTTGGTACTCATGCTCTTGAGTTTCTCTTGCATGCATTGGTTTATGCTTAAAAAAATAAAAGTAAAATGATCTCAGATAATATTCCCACAACCAAAAGAGCATACTGTCTAGCATTACCTAACAAAACCCTTATTCAAGCTAACAAATCAGTTAACATATCTGAAACTAACAGTTTATTCAGTTACATTAAACCAACCGGGTGAAGACAAAACACAATTTTTGCACAGCACAGGCAGTTTGTTGGACAGCAAGATGTTTTACAAAACACTTCCTTCCAACACTATCTGATCAGGTGGAATATTCAGAAGAAGCCCAAGTTTGAAAGACAAGCTACCTGAAGATAATTAATCAACAAAAAATAAATCTACAAGAAATAATCTTTTCAAACAAAGCTGACTGCTTTACAGTAGAAGCTAACTACAGAATGAATTGTATTTTTTCTTTAATCTCCGACGCATATGCATACTGCTGCACCACCTTTTCACTTGCATATGTTTTTGTGTGTTCTATGAACAAATTTCTAGAAAACATTCTGATGACATTCATATTATTTTGTTGATAAAGAAAATTAAATATTCCTTTCTTTTCAAAACATAACTAATATTATTCAATGAGGTGGCTGAATATCAATACCTGAAATCCATTAAAAACCTTTCAGATAATTAACAATGATACATCAAATTTCTCTCCGTATTCAACCTGTTAATATACATTACATACAACAGAGTACTGAGCTCAGTGAATAACGCTTATGTCTAAAACATCATGGAGGAAGCATTTCATGCTATTTCTTAGCCTATCAAGCTGCATAAATCTAGAATACACTGGTTAAAAGCACTTAGATTCCTGTATTCAGCTCCTGGTTACAATTTTGGCTTTCACTACATGAATTCTACATTACAAATAAGATCGCTATTATCCTATGGTTAAAAAAAATTAAAAACTGTCACAAAGAAATAGATTACTCACTCATCCAGAACATGAGGATCCTCAGGACTTTTATTTTCGTATTCTAAAAGCTCGAGGAAGCTCTGCATATACCTGAAACAACCAAAGAAGATAAAGAAAGAGTTAAAATACTTAAAAAAAATCAGAAGTAATTTAGGTTTAAGTCTTAAGGATACAACCTCATCTGAAATAACAGTAGCGTAGCACAGACATCTACAAAAGCTATAATGAGGAGCAACACTGTAACAAAGCAACTGCAATACAATACTTTTAAAACTCAAAATAATGTATCATGTTCACTTAAAAACTATCA
The DNA here is from genome assembly GCF_013377495.2 of Cygnus atratus. Classification (NCBI taxonomy): domain Eukaryota; kingdom Metazoa; phylum Chordata; class Aves; order Anseriformes; family Anatidae; genus Cygnus; species Cygnus atratus. The sequence continues at coordinate 124,513,664 of NC_066362.1, forward strand.
TTTATGTCCCTACAGTCCACAATTCAGGAAAATGAATCATAGCATTTAGTTCCAACATCCAACACAAACAAAATAACTACTGAGGCACCACACAGGCCCCAAAGAAGATTTAAGGGAAAGCACCAACCACTTAACATGAACATGGCCAGCCCGCTCTGTAGGAAACTCACCCAACACCAGTGTATAAACACCACTCACTACTCCACAACACTTGGCCTGAGGGCAAGGTTCCACTCCCTGAAGCAGGTACTCTAAGTAATACAGATGTAGCTTTACAGCTTAAAAAAATGCAGACCTGTTTCCTGGTCTGAATTACCCACATAAAAGGTAGGGCTTCAACATTACCAGAAGAAGGAGCTGTCACTCCTCTTCCCTTTTGTTCTCCCTTTGTTCCTGGCTAAGCACTGCCACTTATATTAGGGTAATGCTACTGCTAATCAGATGTTTGTGTAAACAACTGTAGCTTGCTGCAATGACAAAACAGTCAGTCAGACAGTTCTCTTTTATTGCTCCAGTACATGAAAACAACTCACAGAAAGGCCTGTCTAAAGCTAGCGTAAGAGAGAAAAGATGACCATAAAGCTCAATAAGTAGGCTACAAAACCTCACCCTATGCTTTCAAGTTGCAGCCGAGCTTAAGACAGCACTGCTGTCCAGGTGACTCCCTCCAGAGCCCTGTGCTGCTACCCCACCACCATTTCACTCCCAGCCATTGCATGACAGTGCAATTAGTATTCCCCCTTCCTTCTGGGAACTGCTTGGATTTAAATCTGGATCAGTAGCTGATCTTACCTCAGTTGGCAGACCGAAAACAACGGGTGCAGGGGGTGCGCATCGCTGAAAGCAGACAGCAGGCAGGTAGGCCTATTGGCTTCAGCAGCAGTGCACCCCCCTACCATGAAACCAGCATCCTACCTGCGAGTGCCCCGGTTTAGTCACAGTTTTAGGGCAACACTGATGGGGAGAGAAGTTATTCCAGAGTTATTTCAAAGTGAGCATCAGATTGTGATGCCAAGCATTAGAAAGAAAACCTAGTAAGAGCATAATGCAACTCCAATCCATTAGAAAGCTAGCTTCACCAACCTACAGAATATTGGGTATTCCAGGGGAAAAAAAAAGTTTTTAAAGGTCTTAACCATATTTTTATGGGAACAACATATTAGAAGCAACAGTATTTCTAAGCAAGCGAAAAGCTTAAGAAAAGTGGTAACAATTTGTTATGAAAGCTTTTACTAGTGACCTTAACATTCAAAGTTAGATATGAAGTGTAGCCAAAATGTTTTAAGTAATGCCAGGGTTGTCATTCTGTATCAGACGTGCTGGGGCCAAGGGAAGGGAACAACAGTTGCAACAGAAGTGATGAAGAGCAGTGATTTAAGACAGGGAACAGGCATCTGGCATTGGGCTGACCCCAGCCAACAGCCAAACACCCACACAGCTGCTTGCTCACTCTTCTTGCCTGATGCTGGTGCAAAACCAGAAGGAAGGTGAGAAGACTTACAGGTCAAGGTAATGACATTTTCATAGGAAAACAAAAGCTGCAAGTGCAAAGCAAGAAGAATTAATTCACTATTTCCCAGCAGCAGGCAGATGTCCAGCCACATCCCGGGATGCAGGGCCTCAGCATGCACAATGATTGCCTCCTCCTTTCTTTAAGCTTCTACTACTAAGGCCAATGGCATATTGTAATACTCAATGTCCCTTTGGACGTCTCAGATCAGCTGTGTCCCCTCCGCACGTCCCGCCCACCCCCAACCTACTCGCTGGGGTGGGAGACACGGCAGTGTGGGAAGTAAAAGACAGCCTTGTCATTGTACAAGCCCTGCTCAGCAATAACCAAAACACTGGTGTCATCAACACCGCTTCAGTCACAAATCCAAAGCACAGCACTATACAGGCCGCTGTGAGAAAGGTAACTCCATCCCAGCCAGACCCTGTACAGCAACAGGGCTGAGATCAGTTCTGTCAAGTGCTGAAAACTGAACATTACCCCACTGCCCCGCCAGAGCACAAGTAGTCTTTGAAAATCCACCTGTGGACGATGACTGTAGTCTCGCAGAAGTCTACACACAGAGGACAAGAAGTGCAACTAGAGTGACAAGGGACAGGAGCACCTTTCCTGTGAGGAGAGGCTGAGAGGGCTGAGACTGCTCAGCCTGGAGAAGAGGCGGCTCAGGGGGATCTCATCCCTGTCTGTAAGTGCCTGCAGGGAGGGTGCGAAGAGGACAGAGCCAGGCTTTTTTCAGTGGCGCCCAGTGCAAGGACAGGAGGCAATGGGCACAAACTGGAGCACATCAGGAAGAACTTCTGTACTGTGCAGGTGACATGCTGGGATCTTTAACAACTGCCTGGGCATCGCCCTGGGCAGCCTGCTCGGGCAGGGGTTGGAGCAGGTGACCTCCAGAGGTCCCTGCCAGCCTCAGCCAGTCTGTGAGTCTGGGATAAGGTTATCATGCAGAACAGTGTTAGGAAATGAGTTTGTCCATGGAAATCATATAAAACTTCTGGAACAGTCCAGGACTGCTTCGATTGAATTGATCTTAGCCTAGGCTACAGTAAGGATTTTTCCACAGAGTAATCTTTTCAACACGGTCGGTACAGTAACATTAGCTCCTGTCACATTGGATATTTTCAGCCTACTACGACCACCACAAATAACTACAGAAATCCCCCAAACAGTGAGTTACAAGTTCGGCAGGTAGCTGATGTGTCTAGCACTGCATTTTTTTAAAGCCTGTTCTTCTACAACACTAGAAGGAAAGTACCAGTTCAGAACCACCACCACAGCTGCTCCCACAAATTCAAGAAACTGTCTAGGATGGCTTTGGGGAACAGACAGTAACTTAGTGTAGCCAAAGCCCACTGAAGATGCATTCCTGAGAAGTGCAAGATCTAGCAGCTTGAAAGATACCGAACAGTACATAAGGTCCCTGCATAGGTAGAGCTATGTGGAGGACAGACAGGCAGGGGAAGAATTATCAGGACAGTCAGCTGGAAGAGGGACTGGGTTTCTGAGAGAGAATGAGTATTAATCTCCTTTGAGAATGCGTCCTCAAATGCACTCCCTTTTCATTCTCACTGGAGAAAAACAGCGTTACTTTCAGAGCTCTGCTGCTACATCTGTGAAACCTAACACAGAACAAATCTATAAGCACCCTCACTCCTTTGTTTTGAAGACATTTTCTTCAACATCATCTTCCTCATACAAACCAATGTCAGTCAAGTTAATCATGTGTAAAGGACGAAAAAAGATATAATGATTACAACTAGCAAAACACAGTATTAACCAGTAAAGTACCTCCAAAAGGAAAGACAGGGGAGTGTCAGACAGGGCAGTGAGGCAATTCAGGGCTTAGGTTCTACGCAGTGTATCAGAATTTCAGATCAGCTTCTGACTTCTCACTGAACCAGGCAATCTCATGCAGAAGGAATGTTTACGCCTATTCCTGTGTCCAATTTTCCTGTAGCTCTAATGAATATATGACCCTCCGCAAACAGGCTTTGTTACCTTTTTCAGTTTCCTTGACCGATGCTCAGAGTATACCTAAGTCATCCAACCCATGGTTGTCTCAAAGAGAAAACTGATTTCTGGAGTTTTTCTGGGTATACAGGGAAAAGGATATTCATGGGGCAGCCTTTTCTTGCCACTTTAGTTAGGAATGAAAAAAGCCACATATCTTGACCCAGTCAAGAAGACCACCACCGTCAGGCTGGAGTAGTTCCCTCATGCTCTGGGTTGTAACATATCAAACGAGAAAGCTAAGACTTTCCTTTGTAATTAAACATTTGCTATCTTAAATCTGTTTGTGTGGGGAAAAAAGGCAAAATATTTGATTCTACACTGAAAAGCAATCTACCCAGAAAATACCTGCCTGATTACTGTGAAGCAGTCTTCTTCTGTTCCTCAAACAAAGGTTGATCTCTTGGTACTCAATGACTGTGTCTCCATCAGCATCCAAATCTAAACCAGCAGTACGGTTTTGAAATGAATTCCCCAATAATCCTCCCTTAATCAACACTGCTTACATTTGCAAAGTGGTTTTGGCACTAGAAATCAGGTTCTTCTCAGAAGAAACTACACTAGGAGCTGCTGTGGATGAGCACCAAACGTGTGAAAGACAATACAGCCATCAAGACCTGAACAAATGAGCGGGACAAACTGCTGTGAAGCTTTCTAGCACAAGCAGAGCACAATACATGTTTCTCATGTTATACAAAGGTCCAAATGCTGTAGGCATCAGCAAGTTTGCCAACAACCACCCCTCCACTCCTTATCCTTTCAAGTCTTCTTCCTGGCTTGAAATTCTTTCCTTTTCTGCTTTAAATTATGTTGCCATCCTCCTTGTTTTGTGGAGGCCTGTATTTCTTCTCCTTGCCCTCTCCATTTTCCCCACACCTTCAGTATATGCTTTTTCATATTTTTCAACAATAGGTCTTTCTACCTCCCAGGAGCTGGGTTCCAACTCAGCTTTCCAAGGAAATCACAGAATCTTTGAAGTTGGAAGGGATCTCGAGATCTTCTAGTCCAACCCCTGTGCACAGTCAGCTAGAACAGACTGTTCTAGACTGTATGACTGGTTGAGTTTTGAGTAACTCCACAGATGTACCTTCCAGATCCTCTCTGGGCAACCTTTTTGTGGTGTTTGATCACCTTCACTGTGTAACAGGTTTTCTTCTTCTGTTCAGATGAAATTTCGTGGGCTTTAACTCGTGTCCATTGCCTCTTGTCCTGCCACTGGGAACTACTAAAAAGAGCCTGGATCCCTCGTCATCATTCTCTCCCATGAAGTATTTATACACACTGATATTATTCACCCCTCTGAGCCTTTTCTTCTCCAGACTGAACAGTCCAGACATCTTTCTGAGTATCTCCAAAGAGATACACAGTGCTCTCAGGCTCTTCCCGTATGAAAGATGCTTCAATAAATCTGTATCATCAGAGAGGTGACACCTTCTCTGGTGGCACAGTAAGTTAGAGAAGGTTATTTGGAAGCTACTGAGCCCTGCCATCATACAATATCCTGAACGCCCTGGTTCTGAAGATGCAGGATAATAACCACACTTAAGCAGCAACACAGCAGGTGCTTTTTACTAGAGAACTCTGACCAGAAATCTTGAACGTCAGCAATTCTGTGCTGATGCTGTGTGTAACACAGCAATGAATGTTTCTGGTACTGAATGTAGCTGGTACCTGATTTTTATGCTACTTGGATTTGATTGGCTGCTCACTACTACTAGTGTGCTATATTGAGATATGTACATTTTATTTGCTTATTGCCATGTTGGTCTTAAGACTGCTACCCCTGGAGTAGTCAAACTACTCCTGTGTTGAATGATCAACACTTCGAGCAGAGTAACAGGCAGGGCCAAGGCAAGTGTTTCTCTCCTCTAATGGGGCAAGTAATTGTGCAGAAAACTGTCTCAGTCAGAAAAAGACTAAAGCAGGTCTCAACCAGAAAAAAGCTGCCAAACATGGTCACCAGCCATCAGCAGAACCAGCAGACAGAACAGCTTCTGAGGTCATTATGCTGCAGGCTCAACACAGCACCACTGCGGAACTGGGAGTTTCTGAAACAAAGGAAAATTACACAAACAAAATGCTCTGAACTAAGTAAATTTATCAATATACTGAAGTGGTTTGACTTTAATCTCTGTGGTGATGGAGAAACTATGGAAATAGGCAATGCTATTCCTTTATATAGGGCTGGCAACAGTATTTAGATGTCTGATTCTGAAGTAAATTGGTATTACTTTAGAAAGCCAAGTTCATTAGCACAAGCACTGTATCCAGCAAGTTAGAGACACCAGTTCAGAAGAAAGGTTATTAACTTCAATTTGAAGTTACTCAAATGTCACCACTCTATTTCTTCCAAACCACAGAATAAATTAAGTTGGAAAAAACAACCTGAAGTTAAGCAAATCTAACCCACTATACAATGCTTATGGATTATACATCATCCAATCTGGGATGTTGTAATACCCTGTGTATTAGCCCAAGTTTCCAAATAAAAACTCAGAACTGCAAGTGCCGTACATTTTTTTTAGTTGCAATTTACAATTTTTCAAACTGCTTACATCCCTTCATTCCTTACTCCTCCCCAAACAGCCCCAAACTGAAGAACCTAAGAAGTAAAAATGTTTAAAAGGAAATTTATAGCCCTGATGAACTGTAATAAGTAACTCACAACACTATCTTAACCACCACCAATAGGACGGTTTACCTATCAGCGCAGAGCCAGCCATGCAGTATACTCCTATGTCAGTTAGCATGTGTAAAGTATGTCATTCCTTTTTCATACAATTCATCTATTTCCTTGAATTTTCTTTTGATTAGAACTGTAGGGGGAGATAAGGGTAATTGAAGGTGGTAACTACAGGATTTACCAAGCACTGGAAAGCAGAACTGTCCATGTTTTAAACAGTTCACATAAAATTACCAGCCAGCTAGAATAAAAGAGAAAAGTATTAGAATAATGGACACTTTGCTATACTATTAGTAAATTAATACAACAACACAGAACACAAATCTACAAAAACAATAAACGAAATAAGTGTCAGTTTTATTTTGCTACTTTCAGTGAGTCATCAAAAGCAGAAATCCAAGCCTATGCCCTTCAAATCTGTTGTCTTTCTGGTCCTTAATTCTTTAACACAATCCACCACAACTCACTAGGCAAGCTCCTTGTTTTCAAGCACTCTAACCTTGTTCTTTGGTTAATTGCCACAAGGTAGACTGAATTCTTGTTAGTCTGCCAAATGCAGTAATTCCAGAATGGTACATTTCATACATGAAATCACTGTAAATGCCCATTAATGCCAACTCCAAATTATAACTACCATTCCCACCCTCCCCAGCCTTTTAAAAAAAAAAAATAATGCAAGATGCCTTTACTTTTTCCCCACATGTATTTCAGTAAGATTTTCCTTTAGAATCTCTAACACCCAAGCACTGATAAAACACATTTCCATGGTAACACAAATTCATTAGCATAGTCTGAATATAAAAAAAATAGAGGAAAATAATTATTAATCCTCAAGCTAATGATTTCTATAATGTATCTTTTCAAGAAGATAAATAGAATTTTATATTTCTTTCCAGGAAAGTACTAGAGTATAGAAAAATCAGGGTTAATTAAAATAGGAATTACAGATATGACAGAGTAGCAGCTCGTTGTGACACCCTCACAGTTACTTTTGGTATTTTATAAGCCCTGACCTTATCCTTTGGCTTTATCATAACTATTTTCTCCACATCACATTAGTGATCATGTCCTTTATTAGGCAGTTCTGCCACACACTCCATACTCTGCATGTTCTATCTAAATTTTAGACAGAGTGTCCTCTCAAAGCTGACCTAAAAAAAGGCCCTCTTCTTTAGTAGTGGGAAGTTGGCCATTAATTTTGAATAACTAAAATAAGCTGCTGATCCCTACCATGCTGCTTGTTGATTTGTTATTTGGAATCACTCCACTTTGCAGCCAAAACACATTAAAAGCATTATCATTATTTTCATTCATTTTCTTCCTTCCCTTGCTAATTCATGCAAAACACATGTGCACGCAAAGTTATAAATTCTAACTGGGACTGGGATAATGCTTTAGCTTTGTGCAGATTGAAATTCAAAACTCTGTTTGTTTGTTCATAATTCACCGCGTGGGTAATGCCAGCTTGATTTGAAAATGAGTAGCCAAATAGAACAAAGGAAGGACAGCTGTCTTGCTTATCCTCATTGCCACATACATCAGGCTAAGAAATCCAGAACGGAGAAAGACAGACTGCACTTTTCCTGAGAGCAATCAAGCAATCAGTTGTAAAACTCCTGTTACACAGTGCAGACAAGGAGTGTGGTACAGGAAGCAAAGTGCCTACAGCAGGACCATGAAAATGGATTAGAAGACTGAAAGAACAGGGCTTGCCTGCAGCAGAGAGCGTATTCTCAGTAGTGTCAGGTTGAGACTGCTTCCCAAGGGACCTGTAAGAGACTGAAATTCATGCAATCCCGAATGTTACTGACTAGCTGGAAAGAAGATTGACAGGAAAGAATCCATGCTGTACAGTAGGTGGGGCTAATTTATTTTCTTACTCCACCAAACCTAAATTCCATCTATAGCCACCTTACACTAGTTTAAAAGAATAATAAAACCTACTACAAGGATTAGGAGCCTTTTGAATTATTTGGCAGGCTGACGTTAAGGATACAATAGAAACTTGCATTTTAAAGCTCCAGCTAATTTGGTGTCTTGTCATAAACACATTAAAACCATAAGGCTCTATTGTAATTGTGATTTATTTATACTACCACATTATGTTGGTGACTGGAGAGAAAACTATCAGCCTACAGCCGAGATATTGCACATCACTGTCACGCAAAAGGTATGATTTAGACAAGCATATTACAGTCATATATTCCAAAGAGCTCCAGAATTATTTAATTAAGCCCTATCTACTTACAAGAAATCAGCAATTAAACAGATTACAGTGAATAATGTATTACAAAATGTATTTGCTCACTTGTGGCAAACATACCTTTTTTTTTGGCTTGCATATTAACAAACAGTCAGGCTTTCTAAACCTACGACATACTAAAAATAGAGGATTGTAAAATCTGATCTTAAGAAGTCTAAGTACAAAGTAAGTGCATCAAGAGGAGATTTCTCAATTTTAGAAGTTCACATAGCAGCTGAACAGCTGAATTCATATTTTACATAAGATTCAGTGATCTCTCTCTAGGTGTGTCTAAGGCTTAGGTTAAAACGTATGTTTCAAAACTGCCTAATATTTTTGGTCACTCAAACCTAAGCTTAGGTTATTTATTTTTTAAGACCTAACTTATAGATTATATTTTGCCCAAGATTCCTAACTGGTATGTTAACAGGCCTTTTAATCTACAGGTAAACATTAAAAAAAAATCTAAACTCCAAGCAGAAAAATAGGAAATAAACTCTTCAAAGTCCACATCTATAATCAGAAAAGCAACATTCTACAATTACCTTAGTAATTCTGATATAAAATCCCTAATGTACTCTCACATAATCTTAACGAAGATATTCCTTTCCACAAAAGCTGTTATTTAAGTGAGGATCAAAATCAGAGGAACACACTGAGTCAGATATCTATTTGAAGCTGTTCATCACATTAACTCTGATTGTCTTTTGGCCCATTTAACAGAAAACTATCACTCTACAGCTGAGCTATTGTGCATCATTGTCACACAAAAGGTATGATTTAGACCGTCATGTATTCCAAAGAGCTCCAGATTTAATTAAGCCCTACCTACTGTAGCCATAATCTTACTTGAAGTCCTCAAAGAGCTAACCAAAAATTCTGAAGTGTTCACCCACTCTAAACACCTATTGCCGGACCTTTGCCAGACCTGCACGAGCAGGGTGGAAGCATATGCCATAGAACACATTTTTGGACTAGAAGAATTATACTCTACAGTCAAAGAAAAATTATTTCCTTTTCTGTGTTCATCTGTCTGGATTCCACTAAGACAGCTTCACAAGTAATCTAGATCAGAAAAGCCTGAAAGGCCCAGATATTATCCATTCTGTTCTACTTAGTATAACAGCTTCTGGTAGCATCGAATAGATACAAACCTTCAGTCCCTGCAAGCTGCCACTTAGCCACAAAGTAATTGCTACTGTGGGGCTCCACAGCATTTACATTTATTTGAAGCACTTAATCGCTATGTTTGAAGTAGTCATCAAGACAGCTAATGTTACCTCTCGCAGGCAAACACATTTAAATCAAATTATACAATAACACATATCCTACTTTACAGTTTCTAAGTCTGAAGTTTGGTAAATATGAGACCAAGCCCAGCAGTCAATATACAGCCAATGCAGAGTTTCTTGGCTCAAGGGCTATGACTGAAACTCACAAAATCCAACATGAATTGCAACTCGTGTACCTAGTAGATAAGCTGCTATTCACAAAGGAAAGTTTGCTGTATTTTTACAGAAATTCTTCAAATCAAGTATTTGTAGGGAAAGAAACAATCAATACCCTATGAACAACATTTTTTTAGCGCTTAATACATACAAGGCAGTAGTCTCCAAAACATACCGAATGTGCAAGTAGACTAGAAATGAATTACTGTGGAGAAGATGGTAGCATTTAGCATCAGTCCGGTTAAAAACTACTTAAGTATAATGCATAATTATTAATAAGAGAATGTTACTTATTGGATAACAACAGAATTTTATCCTGTTCCATAATTTCCACTGAACACCAGTTTTTATTGTTAAAAACTTATTAATGAGAAGAACATGCGAAGTTTAATTTTGTTTTCCATATTTTCGACAAAAGAAAATTAATAGGAAAGAACAAGCTATTTTAAGTCTTGGGTGTAATACAGTAAGAAGTTTTTTAAAAGATAGCTTTTTAGAGTTATCAATTGATTCTAATTACCTGGGAGACAACTTTGTTTTTATTCAAAATACTAACTTACAAATTCTTATCTCCAAGACCCATACAAGAGTACTTAACATATGACAGAAGAAAAAAAAATCACAAGTAAAGCACCACATAGTGTCAGTTTTACACTAATTTCTCAATCTACTTTAAAAAAAACAACTTACCAACTCTGCACTAGCCCAACTGAAGGCCTGTTAAGTAAGTTATCAGGCAACAAATTGACTTCTCTCATGGTGTTAGCTAGCCGCACAGGAAGTTCTTTCCGCAGAAACATGTACGAAGTCTTCTCACATGCATTGTCACGACCTGTTACAGGGAACAAAAAACAAACATACAGCTGTCACAGCAAATTTTAGACTTGATAGTGCCAGAAGATTAAAAAGTCACTTGGTAATAAAAAGTTTAAAATCAACTTTTTTTTCAGTACCCACCTTCCCTTCCCCTCTCACTCCCAACATATATTTGTGTGTGCTTATTTCTTTGGTACAATGGAAGGCACTTTTACCTTCCTAGAGCTTACCCCCCTTTTATCTGCCAAAGACATTCTCATTTTAAATGCTCAGTTTCTGACTGTCTCAATCTGATTTTTGCTCATTCATGTGCTTAGACTTCATCCTCACCAGCACCTCGCACACATATCAAGGTACAGATAACTTTCTGAGAAAAACAGAAAGGTCTGTTACTGCCCCCGATTGAGTTTGATCCCCTTAGATTGCTTTTTATGTCCTCTCCGGTTCACATCTACAATATCAGCCACCTCCCAACACTCTCACATGAAAAACTTCAGATTTGAGTTTCTCCTTATTCTTTCAGAGGTCTCAGAAACGCATTGGTTTTGCGAGAAATGGTTTTAAGATGAGAGGCATCAAGAGATAGCTCTTCTTTCCATTTACTAGCTTTTTCTTTGTGTCTACTCTGAAGTTTAGAGACACAGAAAATAATAGCAAGACAAAACTTGAGCAGCTGAAAGCATCCCAGTTAAAAAAGACTTACAGATACTCATTTATTATTCTATACAGGACTCCTTGGGCCTCAGAATTTTCATGTATACTGCTACAGCAAATTGCAACATAACACAAACCTTTCTAATCCCTTTCACAGAAAAATTACAGTACTTCTATTTTTATTATTTAAAAAAAAAGAAGCATTTGCCTTTTAGACTGCTTAAATATACAAAACTAACTTCTGCAGTTCTGAGCCCTGAAAGAGCATTAAATATCTAAGCTCTGAAAAAACATTAAATAATGATAAACATGAGTCAGCACAGTGTGTTCTGGCAGCCAAAAGGGCCAGCCGTACCCCAGATGCATCAGGCACTGCATGGCTAGCTGGTCAAGGGAAGTGATCATTTCTGCTCTGTGCTGGTGCGGCCTCACCCTGAGCACTGTGTGCAGTTTGGGGCACCACAGTATAAAAAGGACATAAAACTACCAGAGTGTCCAAAGGAAGGACACAAAGATGGTGAAGGGTCCGGAGGGCAAGACGTATGATGAGTGGCTGAGGCCCCTTGGTTTGTCCAGCCCAGAGCAGAGCAGGCCGAGGGGAGGCCTCATGGTGGCCTGCAGCTCCCTCACGAGGGGAGCGGAGGGGCAGGCGCTGAGCTCTGCTCTCTGGGGACAGCCACAGGACCCGAGGGAACGGCACGGAGCTGGGACAGGGGAGGGTCAGGCTGGGTGTTAGGGAAAGGGTCTGCACCCAGAGGGTGGTCGGGCACTGGGACAGGCTCCCCAGGGCAGTGGTCACAGCCCTGAGCCTGATGGAGCTCAAGGAGCGTTTGGACAACGCTCTCAGACATAGGGTTTAATTTTTGGGTGGTGTGGCGTAGAACCAGGAGTTGGGTTCCATGATCCTTGTGGGTCCATTTCTACTCAGGATATTCTGCAGCTCTATGATCTTAAGAGCATTAGATACAATAGTTACAGCATTAGAGCAACATTACTAAACTACGCACACCACAAGCTATATCAGATAGCAAAATGCTATACATTTTTATCAGTGCCTTACAGCATAAAGGGTAATAGCATCATCCTAGCTCTTGTCCTATAAATAAGGATCATCTAATACCGAATACTTGATATTAGTTGGAAGTAAGACTGTAAAAATACTAGCTTTTATCAGTATGACTTCCATAGAAAAGTGAGCTTTTAAGAAACACATGCACATATAATGGAGGGCAAGGAATAAAAACAAAGCAGCAAAAGAGAATGGCAACAGCTGGCTGGTATTTCACATCACAAGCTTCTCAGACCTGCTAAGTACTTCAACATTTCAGCAGCACATTGGAAGACCAACAAAATGGTCATCCCTCCTAGGACTAGGCTACAAGGAGCTCACCAGACAGCTGCAAGTGAAGTGCCCTGCTCATAGTCTTGAAAAGCTGCAGCTGAGAATCTTTGACTTTAATTTTTAAGAGATTATTATCCAGCACAATGTATTGAAAATAAGAAAACCCCCCTTCAGAAATCAAACAAAAGGGAACCAAAATATACTACTACTATGCTGTGGACCGACTTGGAACAATGGTAATTCTCTGGAGCTACCCTACAGAAACCAGAAGACTGACACGACTGACAGTATTCTTCTGCTAAATCAGTCACTGGAGATAACTATAAACCTGTATTTGAAAACATGAGATGTTAAGATTCTTGCCCAGATAGTTCAGATGGAAGATCAGGCCTGACTTAACATATTTTGTACCTCGTAGCTTTTTATAAGATAGGGACATTCTCACCAAAACCAATTTCTGAAGAGTCCAGGTAAATTAAAAAACAAACAACAAAACAAAAGTTTTACTTGTAATGAACAGCCAATATTCTGCTTTCATCCACAAAGACAGTAAATGTCTTTTGTGATCATAACCAGTGCAACCACCTGCAAAATTTGAGTGAAGACATAACACAAGAGCTATAAATTATGTTCAAGCAAACCAGAAAGTGTTAAAAGCACTGCTAGGCACATAATCACTAAGACTTGCAATTTGGAAGACTCGAGTACAATGAAACTGGCACAATCAATGTGATACTTTTTAAGACAGTCCCATTATAATCAGCTGAACAGCAGAGACTTCTTCGCATAGGTAACATGCATTGATGGATTAGTTCCCAGTCAAACCACGTAACACAAGCTTGGGGGGAACAGGCAGGCAGGGTTAGGGTTTCCCTTTTTTCTTGCTCATCTACGTATCCCCGATCAGTGGATCATTACATTCTATTGGTATCAGCAGTTCTGCTAACTGGTCTTCCAGCAAACATTTGCTCCTGGTTTACTTATTTTGTAATTGAAGAGGTGAAAATGCAAAACACATCCTGACAAAATTAGAAGAAATGCAACATCACGTTGCTGCTTTCTTGAGGCACTGTAATGAATTCAGAGTTCACACCTTCACTGACATTTGACACTGCACCACCCACGACAGAGGAGGCAGCCACTTGTTTGTTCACAACTCATCTGATGTTGCAAGTCTTCAGGAAGACTGGCCAGACAACAGGAGAGATGTCTTTGACTAGCTCACCCTACACCTTCTGGGCTGCAAAAAAACTCTGGAACAAAGACAATGACTGTTCTGCTTCTTTACAAGAGTGCCTGACAAGAAAGTTTGGTTGTTTTATAGGCAAGAAAAAGCAAAAGGAGTGAAATGCAGCCCTGAGAATGAGGAAAAAGTGAACAAGAATGCACAGCCTGTGGCAGCCTGTGAAAGGGCACGGAGGCCCTCCAAGGACACAGTCCCTGAGTTTGTGCAAGGAAGGCAACAAAAGCTGCTGGAGTGGAAAGCAAGACTGGCAGAAAAGACCAATGTCCTGTTCTCCTATAAGCAAGGGCACATCTCTATTTCATCCGTCTCACCCCAGCAGTTCCAAACTGTCTCTTTGCAGAGAGTTGCCTTGCTGTGTTCAAGTGCAGAGCATTTTGGGGTCCCTTTGCATGGTCACTTGAGGTAAAGGAAAGGAAGTGCTATTTCCAGACTAACTTGAAGCCTTGTTTCACCATAGCCTCAGTACATTGTTTTGTGATAGGTGGTTAGAATGTCTGCTTAGCTGCACGTGCTTTATCTGAGACTCCATGGCATTGCTTCAGCTTCTAGCATAAGGTCAGTTATCTGCTTGCCAAACAGCATGTGCATGGCAGAGAGAATGACTATTTGCTTAGATCAGCAATAATTGGATACCCTTCAGCTTTTGAAACAGAAAACATACGTGTCCTAATGGTTGCTCCTTGGCTGCTGCTCCTTACAGCAGTTCCTGTAATACTACATTTTCCTGTAATAGTAGATGTGTCAAAGAGGGACAACCTATTAAGTGCAAAAAAAATAAACCTGAGTCTATATTATTTCCTTAATATAATTTATCATATGCAAGTTCTAAAGTTTTCCTAGAAACAGTGTTCAACCAAGTTGTAAACCCATTTCTACAGGCTTAAACTACAATCAGATATATATATATATATATATATATATATATATATATATATATATATATTCATAAGCTGGCTTTACTTTTGCTTTGTTAGATCCTTTTTCAAAATACAGTGTTCTTTCTTGATTTTGTTATCATTCCAGCTAGGTCTGCACGTTGCCAGAAACAAACTTTCAGCTTAAACACCACAGCCTGCATCCAGTTTCAATCCATTAGTTTCAATTCAACACAATTTGAAGCCACGCTCAAGGTTAAGGGCAAAATAGAACTTGTGAATAACTTCACCTTGATTTATACACCACAGCCCCCAACAAGTTACTCAATAATAGACAGATATCACTAAGTCATGACCTGCTTACCTTTGTATGAATTCACACATAAAGAATACAGTAATCCTATGCCCTAGTGTACTAGGGACTAGGCATCAAGGATTGCAATTAGCTTTATTTCCAAAACAAGGGGTGCTGTGTCAGAGAGCTGTTTAATTATGGTGCACTAAGGAGCAATGGTAGCAGCAGACTCCAAGACAGAATGTAATGATATGGAAGCACAGTGCTAGCGTGGCAGTATAATATGCTATGAATACAGCTTTTGTTATCACCTACTAATAGAAGGCCCGCTGCTTTTATTTTGTAAAGCAATATGGTGCAAATACAGCTTTTCGCTATCTTATTAAATTATATGAAATTACCATTCATTTCTAACTCTGAGGAGTCATGGATTTTTGCCCATAGATCACCAAATCACTGAACTGTAGGAAATAAAAATGCAGAAGAGTAAGGACTGAGATGCTCTGTATTTAAGTCCTAGTGATTGAGGTTCTTTTTTTGTCTTGCTCCCTTCATGTTTTTCACCCACATTTGTCTGAGTAAAATGAGTATGTTTAAATTAAAAACAGCTTACCTACCAAAGACTTGTTTAAAGTTTTAGACTGAACATTCTCTGAATGATGGATTGGCTTCCATTAAAATATTATACCTTAATTATGGATTTCTGTGCAACTTTTATGTTCACAGCAAGCCTGAGTAGTTTGAATTAAGGCCAGGTTAACATTTCATCCTTAAGAATGTTTCAATATCAATGCATATTAACTTTCTTTAAACGAAGACTCAGTAATGACAGTTGTATATGCTTCTGCTTGGTAGTCAAATAATTGAATTTAGATTTCAAGCACTAGTAGCAAAGGAGCACAACAAAAACTTGTTTGTTCAACTTGTAGTTTTAATGCCTAAAAGTAAAACATTGGAGGGGATTTGAAAGCATTTTTCCCCCTTTTTTTTTTTTAAAGACTTTAAAGCAGAATTTTAAAGGAAATGTGTTGGAGTGGTATTTCAAGAAAATGAAAATTCTCTACAAGTCAGGCATTATGGAAGATATTAATTTCAAGACTAAAAGCTAAGAAGTTATTTCCTTAAATTGAGAGCAGCATAAGTTTCCAATATTAGCACCTAATTTGTGGTTCAGCCCCCACATTAATATACCCGTGAATTAAAGCAAGAGCTTGAATTTCCCAATGTCACATACAGGATATTAGAAAAACTGGAAAAGAGAGAAAACCCAAGATGCCACAGCACCTGGAAGTCTTGGATCCTCTACAGCTAAACAGAAAGTTTGAATCCAGTTTATTTAATCAACTTTTTCTAGCTACACTTATACTGGCAATGTTTCAGTAAAGCACTCTACCTATCACCCTCTGGTATCTAGTTACTTGTGAGAATACAGAAGCCCAGACAAAGTCACCAGATCCTTTCTTTGCATATTTTAGCTAGTCCTGAATATATTAATGGAAAAAATAAAAATGAAGGATAAAAACTTTTGCGAGTATAGAAATCCATCAGCAATAACTGTTTTTCCTCTCAAACTGTTGAGCAGTTAAAGATTATAATGCCATTTCTAAGGTACCTAAGCTGTCAGATAGCTAAGATTCTGCATTAGGAAAATAAAAATCTTTCAGAACAGTGCATCGGAATTGCAATTATTTCAGTTTTTACAAGTTCTACATTGATTTTTGTGAAGACAAAAACTCTGCCAAGTTTCCACTGAAGAATTAAGCAATATTCTGCTTTGTTAACGCTCTTGTGAACAATGATGGACAGATATATTCGAAGTATTGCAAATTTGAATCATTCATTAGTAAGTATGCAAGTAATTTCTGGAATCCATTATACTTCATCAAAACTCCTTCTGACTTGAAGGAATTAGCTTGAACTTGATAATCGATGCTCAATACAAGCAAAACAGCAAAAAAGGACATTAAAGTGTACAGCATCAGTTTTATTTCATACATATACGTTATACACCCAGACACACAAAGCAAACTAGATTTCTCTGCCTTCTTGATAATGCACACCACACATAAAACTGAAATTATTTACAAGTGTGCTTTTTAAAAAATAAGGATAGAAGTATTATAAACCTCTAGTCAAAGTAAAACACTTCTGCACAGCGGCATGATGAAAGGACAAGATGACATCACTTGATATATGGGATTCACAATTTTATGCACGTGCTCAATGTTTATTTTCCACTGTTTGTGAATACAGTGGTACTTCATTTCAATTGAATAATACTTCAGCCTCGGTGCTCTAATTGGGGAAAAAATGTGCAGGTCAAGTTCTTAAAGCAGGCACTGAAAAAGGTTTCCTTCAATGAGAAGTATCTCATGAACTTAAATGTTTATTAACATAAAATATAACTCTACAGAATACCTCTTGCTATAGGCCTATGCTGCTGTAGGGAACATCGCAGCCCAGCTCAGCTCTTCATGGTAGAAAAACACTTACTAGGGATTATTTTCTAAGGGGCAGACTTTAGTTCAAATTCAGGAGTCTAGATTATCTCTAGGTTTTTACCATTCTTCATGAAAGTTACACTTTCAATCTGATTAAGAAACTCCCAGATCATGCCTACGGTGCTTACAACTTAGCTGAGAATTTGCCCAAAGAGGGTGAAGGAAAAGCACACACAAAAATAACCCACTCTGTTCAACACTGGTAATACTAAACTGGAAGATTACACATAAAAAGAAGGTAGAAACAGGTAGAAAATGAGAACTCTGAAGCATGCCAGAGTTAGTAAAAATGAAGTAGAGACTGCGTAGATTAAGCTACATATCAGAAGTTACTCTGACAGAAAAGATAGCATTAAACATTTAGTTGTGGAAGAAGTCATCTTCAAAGGATTACTTTTACATGCACAGCGAGTGCAAAAAACTAAAAGTTATGCCAAGTGTCACCAAGGGAGGCCTTTAAAAAGATGTTTAATTTAAAAAAAGGCTGTTTAATAAGGGCTGCATCATCCCGAATGTTCTGAAGCTCTCACCTGTCTGGACTAGTCACCCACACTATACTAAAGTCATACAGGAAAGCATGCTCATGGCCTCCCCTCTGACACCTTCAAATCTGCAATGAACTGATCGTGACGCCAGCCCTGAGGCTCTTGTACTAGTTGGTGTAACTCAGAACAGATACAGCCTTCAGCATAGGGCAAAAGAGAAGATATATCATCCAAACAGGGAGGTAAGCAGTGTCCAGATCTCCTGGACTTGACATGAAACTACGGTCAGTGAACAACATTCAATGAACATCCTTCCATGGTAGAAACAAGCCAGGCATGCTTTATAACGATGCAGAGGGAATGGTACCTCCACAATGCTGCATTTGGAGCAGTCAGCAACCACTACAGACAAAAAGAGATGGTAAAAATGATGGTACATTTGATTTTGCAATGAAGTATGACATCTGAAGAACTGATTTGATTAGAACCGATTTGATTACCCTTGCAACTTCAGATTCAGTTGAGAATACAGGTAAACTTACCTAAATAAAACAGTAAGACATTAACATTTCATGAGAAGGTCACCCAAAAGGTGGCATCTAACATTAAAATCCTTTTTCTTACATGTGAAAGAGTGTTCCTCCAAAACACTTTCACCAAAAACAAACCACACCATTAATGAATGAGATGGGTATCAGAGGGGGCAAAAAAAAAAGAAAAGAAAACACAAAGCAAACATGCTCTATCAGAGTTACACGGGCCATAACAGCAGGCTTGAATGCATTAAAGTCTTCCAAATGCAATACCATCAGATGGATAAAGATTAAGAGTGGAACGTTTGAGGGGGTATATGTCAACATTATCACCAGGAAACCTTCAATCTGAGGGAAATTCAGGAAGCACAGTTGTGTTTCCAGAGAGGTTTCTCTACTAATCTTTCTATTTAACCCTCACTGGGATTTAACTCTACTTTGAACACTCACTATTCTCTTTCCTGTCTTCTCATCTTTTTTTCACCCATAGTGCTAAGAAATGGGAACAAATACAGCATTGATAACAAGCACCACTCAGGCTCTAGGGATCATATGCCTGTAGTGGGTAGGGAAAAAAATATATACATCTTTTTCAATTGGAAGGAATGAACTTTCATGACAGTGCTCTCTCTGAAGCAGGGTCTTTTCAGTTCCTTCAATTGTACAGATAGAGTTAGACAACTGTTGCAAAGCTGGATCTAGTAAAAAAAACATTTGTTCCAGATCCTGCAACAGGAGGCACAAACAACACAGAGACTATTCACACACATGCAGCAGATGCAAATTCAATTCTGACAAATTCTACAAACTGCCAGCAAAATACCGTGCTGACCAAGATTCAGATCACAAAAGGATTAGTCACATATAGAAAGCTACAGAAGAGGGCGCATACACATCTCGATTTCACCCCAGAAGAATGCAGAAACTCAGCAAGAGACCATGAAGTCGTGTCCCTCCAGAACATTACCAAATGCTCGGTTCGGCTGCCAGATTCCCCCATTCATGACACACCCACGTGAGAGCAAACTACAGGAGCACGGACGGTGATCAAAGTCACCTGCTTCATAAGCCTAACATGGCTGCCAAGTCCCTACCAGGTACTGGACTGCCCGGCTCATATCATAAAAGTAGCAGTAGTTTCTGAGTATTGGCACTTACCTGACAGAGGAGACAGGAGCAGGATAAATTAAGTGCTTTTTCATCTCTTCACTGCACCTAGAAGTCTAGTTATCTCCACTGGCTGTTTATTTGACACTGAGCTGAAGCATCAGACACCACACCACAGTAAGGCTCTAAAGCAGGAAAGTCCCACCCGCTGTATGCCAGGGAGGACAGGCTCCATTCAAAAGCCATAAAACAAGATCAGAAGCCTTTCACCTCCTATCCCTGTGAAACTACTTTTGGTTCTTTCCTAGGGCAAAACTAAAGGAAAACAGGAAGGAAAGTGATCAACCACATCTATCCTCTTCTGTTAGGCTTCCAGAGTATTTTTAGCTCCTGTATAGACAAACAAAACAAGTGAAACGGAGGGACAGAGAAATCTTCAAAAGAAGATGCAGTAAGATCAAGGCATCAGAGCAGACTGAGCAAAGGCTAAAATTAAGATCTTGCTGCTGAAACTAGTAAAATAGAGCTAAACAAGGATCTATGATTTCCACTGATTATACACCATTTCAGAAGCATGGACTATATATTAAAGGTAAACAAACTATGCTTGCATAGCACTAACAGATGTGGCTAAAAAAATAAAAACACCACCACCCAGTACTTCAAAATCATTCCTATTCCCAAACAGGAATAGAGACTTTCCGCGCCATCTCTAGGGATTTATCTCACCAACCACTAAAAACATCAATCCCACAAAAAGCACACAGGGTTTGTTTGCTTGGTTTAAGAGAGGGCTTTGCAAGATGTAATAAGGATGATGAAGCAAGAGGAAAAGGCGCACACACGCCATAATCGGAAATGCTGACTCTTGCTGACACTCACTCCCTACCACAGGCTGCCCCTAAGAAAGCTGTTTGTTTGAACTGGATTCCCTATTTCCTAAAATATTTACGTTCGTAGATGAGAGGTTAGTTGTTAACGCCGTATGACCACTGAATTGTGCCCTGTGGCATTTCAGTGCTAAGCACACTCACTGCACCCAACCTAACAAGCACACATGCCGGTTAGCTTTTGAGTTAAGCTTTCTAGCAGTCATGCGTCACATCATATGGACGATTTACCAGAGCTGGTGTACAGAAATAGCCGAGTTTAATAACGCATTTCTGATTTAGGCAATCTGACTAACAACAGATTCAAGCACTCTGACTGCCAGGCCAGCTGTAGCACTTTCCATTCCAAAGGAAGATTTCAGGGAGCTGCTCACTAAAGAGAACACATTAGACTTTATTTCTCTATCTAGATGATCATCCCAAATCCTCTTCATGAGTCAGAGGTCTAGACTTCAACTTAAGAAGTTTAAAATTAAATATCATAATTACTGTTCAATTTGCACACAGAAAAAAATATACTCGTCTCCACTTACTTAAAAAATCTCTGAAGCATCAGCTTGTTTACCCGTATGTGTATCGATTGCTATGGTCATACAGATGAGTACCACGGGTGCTAAGTCAGTTCAGATTTTCACTTTAACACAAGTTAAGTACAAAATATTTAACCTCACATGGTTGTCATCAGTGTGTCTGAACAGCTCAACACAGAAGCCGCCACCGGATCCATTACGACATTAGCTGCGTGCTAGGATGTGCCCCTTGCCAACCCCAGTAAGCAGGCTGCAAGCGAACGGTCCTTCACGTGGAATTGGTTTTGTTGGAAAGAAGCTTAACTCACTGCTGAACAGGAACAGACGACGGAATGAAGGGTCAGGTGAACGATACATCGCCGCTCTGTCAAAGTCTTAGTCAAACTGCACTTACTCAGAGCCACAGCCTTCACTTCACAGGAGGGATTTGAGGGAAGATGTTTATCTCTGAAGAGGAACAGATCATCAGAAAACCACTCACAACAGCTGTAAGCCAGCACCAGTTATTATATAAAACACCACAAATTAACAGAGATACATACATGTTTTAAAATAAACTTCCCCGATCTAAAAATATGTAGCTGCTCACCGTTCAATTCTAATGAAATAAGTATTTTAAAGCACTTGCCAAGAGAGAAAATAGTAGTCAAGTAATCCATAAAGTTTAATGCAAAGGTGCTCAAACAATTACCTACAGGCTGCTGGGTTTTTTTGTTTGTTTGTTTTTTAGAAGAATTCACATACGCCCAAGGCTGTCTGTCCTCAGGGCAATTTGGGAGTAGGCTGGAAGTCAGGTGAACCATTTAACAGACACGCTCTCTTGCCTATTTCACAGGCACTACCCACAATACACGAGAGGCAAAGAACCAAAATGGTCTTAGGAGAAACCATGGTCCCTGCCTGATTCCTGAGCCTTGAGCTACCCACACAACCCGAAGACTCCCTAACCAGCAGCCTCTTAGAGAAAGTGGCTTTTCAGAGAGCATCAGCTCCTCTTCCAGTAACACCCCTAAGACACAAACAGGGAGTAGCCCCGGAGAAAGACAGAGGTGCAGCACAACTTGCGTCTACACTGGGAAGAGGCTCCACAGCTTTTAAATAGGAGACACTGGACAAGACAAACGCTGCATTTTGTTCCGGTGAGACCCACGATTTTCACAGAATCACTGAGGTTGGAAGAGACCTCTACGATCACCTAGTCCAACCTTTAACGTAGCACTGCCAAGTCCACCATTAAAGCACGTCACCGAGCTCTACATCTACGTGTTGTTTGAATACCTCCAGGGATGGTGACTCAACCACTTCCCTGGGCAGCCTGTTCCAGTGACGCACCACCTGGTCAGGGAAGAAATGTCTCCTAATACCCAACCTAAACCTCCCCCGGAGCAGCTTGAGGCCATTTCCCCTCGTCTTATTACTTGGTGCTTGGGAGAAGAGCCCACTCCCCATCTCACTAATGCCTCCTTTAAGGTAATTGGTTTTTTAAAACTTTTAATGTAGAGGAGGCTTAAAACACCAAGCCAAAGATACTTTATTCTGTTTTTTGCTCTTCCATTAGATTTGATTACAATAAACTGATTATGGAAAGGACTGATTTTGTACCATTGAGCTTATAATCACTTCTGCCTCCCACAAAAACATATTTCACACTGTAGGCCATAGCTGGGTATTCCACAGTTTTAACAGCCTCCCTAAGCTCTCAATTTTGAGAACTTACTGCCAAACCCTTAGGGGAAATGTCCATAATTCCCATTAACTGTTTCAGAAAAATATTAAATGTTTCAGAAAAATACAAATCTCTGCATTATTCTTCAGTCCCAGTCAAGATGCCAAAGGGAAAGTTACTCTAAATCACCAGCATAAATAAAATTATAGTTTATGAGCAAAGACACACAGTTAACACCAATTACATAAAAATACCACTGATAACACATGGTGTAATCTCCCTTCAGTCTCAGTGAGGTTAACAAAGCTGTTATCCGTCTTGTTACAAAATGCTCTCAATGCTCTACAAAACATGTTGCAAAAAGATTAGAAGACTCATCCTTGCCACCACTACTTACCAAATCAATGTATTTACCCAGTCTACACTTCTTTTTTTAAATGCTTGAGAAAGGAATAGAACAAAGTAACAGCAGTTAGCAGGTAAAAGAAAAATAACAAAACATTATTCTATATTTTTTAACCTTTCCTCTTTCTCTATTTGCACAGTCTTAAGCCTAATCTTGGAAAATAAAAACCACAAAAATTTGCACAAGTGTATGACATCAAAGAATTAAATCAGTGAAGGTATTTACAATACTGTTATTTATTTTACACTGACTGCAAACTAATGTGCTAGAGTTACACGTGTACACAGTAAGCGTGGCCTCCACCCAGGGAAAAGAATAATTTAAACAGGTCAAAGCAACATGTTAGAGAATGTCACGTTTACATTCAGAAGTCCAGAGAACATACGGATCAATATAATAGCCTCTTACAACACACAAAGAGCATTAGAAAAACGTTTCAGAGTCACGGTTCAGCGCTTTAATAAAATAATCCTCCCTTTCAGCCTACTATTCCAACAAGAAAAATTAGACCCTTAAGTGACTCCAGGAACACGCACAAAAACATCAACATGCTTTAAAAAGGGTAGGTAGTAGTCTACAAAACACTTTTGCAATTTTGGGAAAATGGTAGCTTTAAAGAAAACATTAGTATATTAAGGATAACTGGCACCAAGAGAAGCTGCTTTAATGTGGCAGGTATTGAATTAGATAAAACGATTCTTAAATTCAAAGCCAAATCCTATCACTGATTACATTGTTTTGGACCACAGAAATACTGCTCTCTATCCACAGAAGAGTACCGTGAAAACTAACTGCTGCTGGTGAAATGTTGACTATACGTGGAATATTTTGATAAAGATTTTGTACTGGTCTGACTGGGACGGAGCCAGCTTTCTTCACAACAGCCCATAAGGTGCTGTGCTTCAGATTTGTGACCAAAGACCAAAACAAGAGATGATGACACAGCAGTGCTTTTGCTCCTGCCCAGCAGCTTCGAGGCTCTCTCTTTCCCAGTGAGTGGGCTGGGGTGGGCAAGAAGCCAGGAGGGAACACAGCCAGGACTGAGTGGCTGACCCCAGCTGGCCAAAGGGATGTCCCATACTACAAAATGTCACCGTCAGCAAGAGAAAGCCTAGGGGGGCTTATCTTCCAAGACAGCCACTACTTGGGGCATGAGCCTACTGGTGGGAGGAGATGAGTGCCTTAACATCACTTGTTTCTCTTCCTCTTTCCCTCTCTTACTAAACAGTCTCTCTCAGCTCACAAGTTTTTTCACATTTGCTCTTCCTATTTTCTCCCCCCGCCCCACTGGGGAAGAGGGAGGGGATGCAAGCGGCTGTGCAGGTGCTGAGCTCCTGGCTGGAGCAATGCAGCAGGACGCTGTACACCTACTGCACATCTTGAAGTTACTCCACGCGCACTGACTGTTTACCGCCCCGCTATCTCCTGCTGCTCATCTGGGCATTACGTCACTACCACTTCGTTCAGTTTTTCAGCTATTTAAGTCAACATGACTCGACTAATTCCTGGCTTATCCTAACGTCCTTCTCCGCGAGAGGCAAGTACTGTGTTTGTCCAACCCCACAGCCCTGGGACCATCACCACCGGTTACTGCCACGAACGCCCCAGGCAACAGCTGGGCTGCACCAGGCCTCCCACATTTACAAAAGAAAGCGGGCAGCTCCTCACAAACACTGCCTTTGCATGTTGCTGCTGCCATCCTCTGAGCCAAGAGGATCCAAGCAGACTTCAGCTTATCCAAAATTTGTATCCGCAGTGGGAGGGGTTGTGATTTCCTTCTTTCTCCTTAGCTGTCTGGATGCCATTCTATCTTTTCCTGAAGATCAAACCAAAGATGAACTCAGGAGTCTTTATCATTATGTACTTCACTGAGGTAAATGCTATATTTCGATGTTCTCCTTAACTACTGCAAAATATCTTTTTCTCTGCTTTTCTCTCCTTTGCATTTTCACCTTTACTGTTATTTGTACTGCAATCCATTTTATATATATATACACACATACACACACACACACGCGAGAACTGGAAACAAGGACATCGATTTCTTAATGAATAGCATTTCAGTTCCTAACACTGCTCTACTGTTCTCTTATCTTTTGTCTGCATCAGCATTTTGCTTTCAGAAATTGACACATCTGATATTCCTTACATCTTAGGAATTAGCTTTAAATATAACTGGATATGACAGTTCGGCTGTCCACAGCAATTTAAGGAATTTGTATTCCAAGTACACTAAAGCATTGGATTCAGAATACATGGAGTTTTAATTACTGATTAAAAAAAAAATGAAGTCATTTATTGCATAATCAAAATCATTAAAAATTTAAACCAACACTAGCATTTTTTGAGAACTCTGCAGAACTCAACTAGTGAAAAATGTAATTAGCAGCATAAGATTCATGAAAGCAAACCATTTCTGAAAAAAGTCACTATCAAACAAGCATACTTCACTCCCCAAACAGCCTCCAAAAGTGACTGATACAGACAGTTCTGTAATTGATCTAATTCTGCACCGTGAGCTAATACTACAGAGTACAACCCCAAAGGAAAAAAAAAAAAAAAAACAACCTTTCTCTCCCATACCACAGGTCGATAGTGACTGCTGAACCAAATTATTTAACTGGGACAACTCTTACGAACCTTCAGAACAATCGATACCAGTCCTTACAAAAAGCTTCGGTATTACAGATAGTGTGGGAATACCGCTGCATGTCAGAGAGGGGCAGAGCTGTAAATAGTAACAGGTTGTAAATAACAGCAGTTGCATCACACAAAGGCTTCCAGCTACTTGCTGTGCTACAGCCCACTCAAAGACGACCCCTTTTTGTACTACGGGGTGCAGACAGAATCCATGCCCACAAAACCAAAAAGCAATACTCCCAAAACAATCCAAGCACAAATGTACACAGACAATTCAGCATGCCCATCCAGCTTGCACTAGATCAAAAGGCTAGTCTGTCCACACAAAAACAAAGCCAAAGAAAGTTATTCTATTCCAACGCTAGGCAAAACTCAGAGCAGGATTCTATTTAAAGCTCTGACATATATCTGAAGAATAATACTGAAAACCTTGGAAAAGCCAAAGAAGTTAATGCCATGGTATTTTCGTGAGGCCAGAAAGATCTCATGTAAAGAATATATTTATCTTTACAAAAATGAGACACGATGTATAAATACCTCAGAGAAAAAAATCTGGGCATCAAAAGGATCCTAACCTACCAATGAAAGCTGTAACAAAATTGCTGGTCAGGAGTGAAGCCAGTAAGATTTAAAAAAAAAGGCAATGTCTGACTAGCATTCATCTTTTTGATCTGATTCAGCGGTTAGCATACCAATGGCTAGCATTCAGGTTAAGACTTTTTTTTGGAAGATACACTTAAATCAAACAAGGCCTTAGAGTACACAGATAGCAGTAGAGAAATGCAGCTGTGTGCAATAAGCAGTAGGTAATTACTTTATAGTTCCTTTTAGCACTAAACTTTGTGAAAGTCTTAGCCAATCTCTCCACTAAAGTTGCATTAAAAAAGCCTTTTGTGTGTAAAAGAAACTTATAATAGCCATCTTCTAAAAGAAGATCAATAATTAAGCTCAGAGACATAAGGCTGCTTTCAATCTCTACTTTCCAACCCCCATAATCTTGTTGTTCAAATTTTGTCTGCTCGTTACCTTGTCAGTTTTTTGTTTTAAGCATGTTTTCAGTTTCAGCGCTGATGCCTTCCCGCTGCCAACAGGACAACATGAAGTGTAAACACTCCTGCAGGAATCTGACCTAGCACTGCACGCACAAGTGACAACACCTGACAGCAACACTGGTACCTGGCCTGCTCTTCCTGCCAGGTTTGGAACAGGCCTACACGTTTCCTCAAGACAGGTAAGTTTAATGGGGACCACAAGCTAACCAATTTCATACCAAAGACTGCACTTAAAAACGAGGAGGATCCATTGCTCATCTTTTCCTCCAGACAGGCTCCAGAGCACGTCAGCACCCAAACGGCATGTACTCACTGTGATTATCTGCTGCACGCTCCAGTTGTTCACAGTACAGCACGACTTCAAAATTACTGCCTTCGTGCTACTCCTCAATGCCAGGCTTTGCAGCAGTTGCCACAGACACTTCATTTATAACCAATGAAATCAGGACTTCCTAAACCACGTTCCACAACAAGAGCTCATTCAGCCTGTGATTCGCCGTCTTCTTCCTTAAGTATATACTTGACGTTTTTGTCCAAAGTCACACGAACTACGCGGTCCGTGATCACTAACATACGACAAACAGCCGGGGATAAGTGCCACTCTGTTAAGCTTTACCTACGCACACAAAGAGTTAACCAAAAGCAAGTTTAACCTCAGCTACAAAATCCATCCAAAACATTTGATCTGAGACTTAAAGCAAAAAAGGCTGCAGCTCCAACTGGCCAAGACAGCTGTAGTACTAAACGAGCCCCAAAAGCACGGGGTACCTGATAAACCGCAGGCACTTCATCACCTGAGCAGCAGCAGTGAGACTATTGCCTTAGTATAGTTTACCAGTGTACATTCACAGAACAGCAACAGCAAACCAAAGTGAATCTTTCATGCACAATCAAAGGATTGCATGTAATTTACACCACTTCTCTTTACTCGTGCTTGATTATTTTGTAAATAACATTTTCAGTACAAGTGCTCTGGCCAAGAAGCATTCATTAGTAGCCCTACTGCCAGCTGTTTACTGTCAACAGCATGACCCAGACTATGCAGTCGCACAGAACTTGCTAGCTCGGGCACAGCCCTGTGATAGTTTGGCTGTAAGGCTCGTGGCTCGAAGCTAGCCCTTAGCAAGCCAGGTGGAGTGAGCGCAAGCCTCTCCGGGTGCTTTTTCAGACACTCGGGCACTGCTGAATACAGAAACTTCACTCTCTCCAGCAGAGACTCCCAACTGGTTATTTGCTTTCCCCAGACACGCTTGACTGCCCAGTTACCCTCATATGTAGCTGCTGTGGCAGGCTGCTGGCTCTTCCAAATTAACCTGCAGTCCTATAAGGCTTGCTCTGCGCAGATGAAGCAAATTTAAATCAGGATGTTCTATCAACGCTGACACGCTGATACGGATCTCCAGTACTAGTATCCCCCACCCCCCAAACCAATCCAACCCCAAAAGCATACAAAGCCTCACGCACCTGAATGTCTCTATTTAGAAGCTTGTTTCAGAAAAGCTATTTTAGCAATCACAACTGTGCCATTTAGGAATGCCTGCACTTGGAAGCCTACCAAAATAACTTCCAGGGTAACTACCAAGTTTAGAAGTACATGTGTGAATCCAGGTTTTGGGGGGCTGTTGGGGGGGGGCGGGTTAGACCAGAATAATTATAGAGGCCTGTATAAACTGTGTGCTCAGTTTGTGACGCAGAGGTCCCAAGCCCATGACACTGCCACCCCTTACAAAGCTGTGGCTGCTATGAGGACAGTTGCACGCCTGACAGAAAGTAAATCACGTGGGGCAGAACATGGTATGGGGACACAAATAGGACTCGGCTAGAAAAAAGAACAGAAAGTCACTGCTTTAAGTATTGCTTTCTGTTTTGTTTCACTGTTTTTTTCATGTTAATGAGTTAAAGTAGCTAAACTGTTTTTTGTAGTAGTTGCACTGAGTTAAGCTTTTAAATGCAGTTAAGTTTAAGTTGCACTGAGTTAAGTTTTTAAATGCACGATGTAGTCAGTTTATAGTAGCTGCCAAAGACCAGAATTTCTTCTTCCCATCGAGCAGTCAGGCCACGTAAACATAGCTGAACTGCACCCTTAGTGTCACACTCTGGGAGCCTGGCCTATTTGCTCTCTTGAGAGCTTGTCCCCTGTGCCACCACTAAATTCTTCTTCAGGCAGCTCAGGCAGAAGTAACGTAGCTACCTGACATACTGAGTCTTGTCCAAGCTTTTCATGCCTACAGCACCAGAGTTCTTGCCCCAACATCCACCACCTTGGCATTTTGTTGCCAATTTCTCCCGGAGGCCTCTGAAGTCTCCAGTCAAACTTGAAAACATCCAAAACCCTCAACAAGTTAAGTAACTGAGTGGTTTTTAACCTATTTGATTAAGCCACTGTAATCTTCCTACTCAGGTTTCCTCAGTAAACACGCACGCTAAAGAGAAAGTCAGTGGAGATGTAAGCAGCCCACACAGCTTGCTAAGATTAAGCTGATAGTTTTAGCAAGATGCACCGTAAGCTACTAATCTTGTAAACTCCTGAAAACATCCCGTGGTGATCTCAGGAGCTAAACTGCAGGTATTCCTTTCTTTTCTGCAGAGGTTTTAAACGGTAAAGATTACAGTCTTCTCTCAGTCTTCAGACATGACTGCACTGAACTATTTACCATAAGAACACACCAGATTTCACAGCCACATCCAGTGACAGCAGCTGGGAGCAGACCCAGAGAACTGCACTGGCCAGCCTGTAACATACTTGCCTTACTCTGGTCATATCAACTAACTGAAATCAGGCTTAAAATGAAGAAATAGGACTACTTCCTCCTGGAGAAGACAGAGACATTTTTAAAACCATGAAGTAATACAAATACTATGAGGTTAAAAAAACTAGCATTATTAAAAGGTTGCCACAGCAGAGATATCCAACAACAAGTAGTACTGCAGGGACAACTTGGGATGGTGAAAATCCTCACCAAAACATTATGTTTTCCCAGAATACCAAAGACATTAAAATAAAAACTGAAATCTTTACACCCCTCTAGTCACAACTCAAGAGCCTCACAAATATCAGTGCTTTCCCAGCAACAACTCACAAACTGAACGTTCAATTAGACAATAGTGAAATGAATTATTTAGTGCCAGGACTAAAATAGAGATACTCTGGTTTTAGGCCACTGCAGAGACATGGCATAAGCAGCATAAATGTTGGGTAGGGAAAAAACAGCAGCAAAGGAATGCGTGGGTAAGGCCAAGACAGACTCGTTAACAGAGATGAGAGGAGGAAAGCACGGGTGCTAGTCATGTTCCCTTTTTGATGTAACCCAGGACGAGGCATGCTGTCGGTTTTTGTTTTGTTTTAATGATAAAAGCCCTGCGTCACTGAGACACCATAGCAAGAATACTCCCAGTGCAGGCTCTTTAAACTCACAGCCTTCTTTTGCTAACGCCATTGCCATGAACATGCAACCACTTCCACTTTTAATCGCTTTCTGGCTTAACACCACGGCCTCGTTTCTGTCTTCTCCTGCCTTCAACGTGCTACTGGAACGGAGGAGCACCATATTGAGCTTCGCAGTGTTACGCGTGACCTTTATGTTTACTTCACAGGCAACATTCATGGGATAACAACATGTAAGCAACCCTGGTGCCAGATGACGGCAGCCGAGCAACCTCTGACCCAGATATGAGAAACTTATTGTGGTCTCGAGCAACACGCCAGCTCCCCAACAGCCACACCAGCCATTCCCAGACCTGGGTCCCGTGCTCCCGAGGAGAAATATCGATTTATTCACCGGGAAAGCTGCCTAAAGCACACAAAATCCCCACGAGCAGGTGGAGATTACACCCCAGCTGCAAGCACGGGCACGGGGGGGGACAAACGTCTCCCGTCCCTCCTGCGGCCTCAGGGGAGCCCCGGCCTCGGGGCCAGCCCCCTGGGTCCCCCCGGGGAGGCGAGGCGCGGCCGGGCGGGGCCCCCAGCGGCCTCGCAGGGGAGGACGCGAGGCCTAAGGCGGCCTCGGAGGCCGAGGCCGGGGCCGCTCCCCCTCGATCCCCCCCTGCCGTCACTCACCGAAGTCGAGGAACTGCTTGATGGAGAGCGGCGAGGGGGAGAAGCGCGAGTAGTACTCGATCTGCTTGGGGATCGGGCTCTTCAGCAGCGCCCCGCACAGCCGCATGGCGCCTCCCCGCCGCCGCCCCTAGCGCGCTGCGGCGCCGCGGCCACCCGCGCTCATGCCCGGGGGCAGCTCACGCCCGGCCCGGCCCGGCCCGGCCCCAGCGCACCGCCCGCTGCAGCCCGGCTCGGCACGGCCCTGCCCGGCACGGCACGGCACGGCGGGAGGGGCGAGCGCAGGAGGCCCGCCCCCCGCCCCCGCGCAGGCGCGCGCGGCGACGGTTGGAACCCCCCCCCCGCCTTCCCCAACGGTCGGGCCGCTGAGGCGGGAGCGCCGTACGTGCTTTCGAGACCCCCTCGTAACACAACACCTGCCGTGGCTGTACGTGGTGCCCCGCCGCATCTCCCACAGCCCTATATCCCTTATGAAAACAACCCATACCCGGTGTCTGTCAGGCTTCAGCTCTCCGGTGCTGCTCACGATTTCCTGGAAAGTCAATTTTTTATCTGAGAAAGAGCCTCAATAAAGTTAAGATAATTCTGATCGCTAAAATCTAGTCTGGTGTTTGAGAGCAACGGTGTACTGCCAAATGAAATCACCATTTCTCCTGCTTTCACAGAATCACAGAATCACCTAGGTTGGAAGAGACCTCCAAGATCACCCAGTCCAACCTCTGACCTAACACTAACAAGTCCTCCACTAAACCATATCACTAAGCTCTACATCTAAACGTCTCTTAAAGACCTCCAGGGATGGTGAC
Source organism: Cygnus atratus (assembly GCF_013377495.2). NCBI lineage: Eukaryota > Metazoa > Chordata > Aves > Anseriformes > Anatidae > Cygnus > Cygnus atratus. The sequence goes on from NC_066362.1 coordinate 124,545,455, forward strand.
TCAACCACTTCCCTGGGCAGCCCATTGCAATGCCTAACAACCCTTTCGGTAAAGAAGTTTTTCCTAACATCCAACCTAAACCTCCCCTGGCACAACTTTGCAGTCCTGTGTTTTAGATACATCTATAGCAAATGAACCTAATGACAAGTTGTCACTAATTCCTTTATCTTTTCTCCAATGAATTCAATACAAACTTCAGCACATTCAAGGTATTACTATAATTTTGTAACCCAATCACAAGAGAAAGAGGTACTCTTCAGTTCTGAACGTCTCTCTCCATCCTTCCTAACGTGATTGCCCTTACAGAATTGGAGACTGAGAAATCCTGACCTAATGCACAAAATAACTTCTAATAGCTGGAAAACGTTTTAAAATCACTTCAATTGTAGGTTACAGAAATAACTGTCCTGAAGAGACGTGTCATGTAATCAAGGCTGACAAAATGAAACATCTCCTGTAGTTCTGAAGCTTTTTTGGCAGATGACGAAAAGTGTTTTTAAACTTTTGCTATACACTCTTCAGGTTTGATTGTGGTTTATCTACAGTGTAACTTTGAAATGAGTTGGAGAATTATGTGGCAGCAAGTATTATCTTTTTCCATTACAGACAGAATTATCTTTCCCCATATTAACACGAACGTTAGCAGGTACAAAGGATGATACATTGTCAAAATTTAAGCCACATGGTTATGTATGCCTTTTACATTTTCAACTAATCCTAATGTGATTTCACTTCTGCCTTGAACATAGCAAGACCACAATTACTTACAGAGATGCCTTTCTAAACACAAAACATTTTTTGCAATATAAACAATGTCACAGCATCACTTTGTTGGGATGTTTTTTTTTAAACTTACATTCACCAGACCAGGTAAAAATTGGAATTGCTTTTGTCTGTTCTGACACGGACTGAAAAACATAATGAAGGTACAGGCAAAGTCACTGGAGAGCAGAGCTGTGCTGTTCTCATCAAATGGATGTTCAACAGCTCCTCTCTGCACTGGAGAATCCGGTCACATAACCAACAGATTGAGTTCCCTGAAAACTCTTCTTACACACGGTCAAGACAAATACAGATGACAAACTCACCCAATGACACTGCCTAACCTTGTACATATGAAGACTGCAAGACTTGGATGAGTGAACATAAAGTGCACATAGATAAATCTACGATTGTCTTACCAATTGAAGACAGCAACAAGCATATGAGTAATCCTAGTTCTTAGATAATCTGCCTGAACAAAGAGAAATTAGTGACATAAACCCTGTTAGGTAGAAAATGTCACTGGGATCAATAGACGTAAACTATAAGCTCACGATTTTACCTCCTCAGGAAAATTTGCACATGTAATGAAATGGCTGAGAACCGTGTGGTGACCATGCAAGACACTGCAGTGAACTGGAAGGGGAGGAAAGAGATTTGGTTTGGCAACTGGATTGTTGTTTTGCTTCCAGAATCACCAGCATCCATGCTCAAACTGAGATATCCCTCGCAGAACATAACAGGGTAGTCAGAAGTCTCTAGGATCATTTAGAAATTAACGATGTAACATAACAACTAGAAATTAAACTTTGATTTAATTGGTGTCATACTGTGTGGAAAGAAGTGGATTACCTAGAGGAAAATTCATACAGAACTGATAACAAACCATTCACACCACTGGCTTTCACCTATACTTTGATTTTAAAAAATTGAGGAAGTAATGGAAGCCATGCAAATATGCTTTAAGCAGACAGGAGAAGCAAGAGCTCATCTTCCAGATGAGGATATTGCAGTTTATATTTCACCGTAGGTATTTATTAAAACATTCATATTGTGTTTGTCAAAGTAAACTCTTGGATTTCTCTTGGAGCTTTGTTTCCTGAACAGTCACCGAAGTCAGTATCTATGTTCACAAAGAGGGGTAGGATCTTGCTGTAAAAATCATGATTGGTCAAAAATCATTTTCAAGGTAATATCTTCAAATATATCTTTATTCTTTGGTAATAAATAAATAAATAAATAAATAAATAAATAAGTAAAGGCTTCTTTAACCATTTCACTATTTTGCATTTTTGATAGTTCTGTCTTACTCCTAATTTTCTAGTTTATTTCCTAGCTCAAACTCATGTATGTATTTTCTGCATAGAAAAAAGCTCCTTGTCATAAGCTGTGCTCAGAATGTGGCCTGGCAACACACCCAGACCTGGGAAGTGTCTCCAGGCCCAGCAGCACAGAGAAATCCTGAGAACCTGAGCACAACGGTCAGACGGACAGACATCCAGCAGAGCCAGCTTCACCACAGCTCCTTCCCTTGAACTCCTAGAGGTTGGTTTTCATTACTCCTCTATCACTTCCACACTGGTCCTGGAGGGGAAGAGGGCCAGAAATACTCTCTGATATTCTTTGCTCTGCTTCCCCCTGCCCCTGCCCGGCCCCCTGGAGGTTCCCACCGTCTCCGGTGAGCACACAGGCAGACCAGCCCATGTTTGGGGGTTCATTGCTTTTGGCTCCCTTCATGCAGAGCATACACTTTCCTGCTTAACACCTATGTGTGTGAGCAGTCTCGATATGGGAACTCAGTGGAGCCACAGGGATGAAGAAGGAACACTTGTAGTAGTCAGAAAAATTTGGTTACTAGAAATGAAAGGCCTTGACCAAATTTGAGTTTTCTTAGTGCTTGCTTACAGTTAGAAATTAATCCTGTAGAAAATTACTCCCATAGAAATTTGTAGCAAAATTTCATCTGAGAAGTTCAGAAGTCACATTTTTGTTAAATTTTCAGATCATCTTCTTCCAGGACCTGTATATTACATGTGCTTCTGTTTTCAGGGAGCAACAAAAGCCTTTAAAGTTTAGTCCAATTAAGATTTATTCTCAATGAACATTTCAGATTGTTAAAACACCAGAGCCATAATCTCCTTCACAAAACTTGTTTTTCTTCACTGCAGAATACTTGGTAGCTGCAGGGGATTCAGCATAATGAACTTCTTTGTATATGTGTCAGAGGAGGGGAAAAGGAATGTTAAACTGTAAACCAAGAAAACATGGTTATTAGTGTTTTCTGGACATAATGTCTCTGTGGAATTCACAGTAATTTTTTAACAGCAACAAAAAAAAGCTATATTGAAGTTATTGTACCCCTATATCTTAAAGTTCAGAAGTACTCATTGAGAATGGGTATAATACAATTGAAACACTAACAATAACAGTAGCCAATAACAGTTATTTTGGGGAAATTCACACAGAGAATTAGAGTCCCAAAGTACATTTTACAAAGCAACAGAAAAAAAAAAAAACAGCACAGAACAGGAAAAACTGGTATAGTAGTGAGATGTTTCATACACATTACTTCTGCTCATAGTACTAATTTTTCTCAATAAGACTGCTGTATTTTCCCACCTGCCATTATGTGCTTTCAAGGGGAAATTAAAATAATGGATCATGCAAAGCCACATCGGGAACACACGGAGTTAGAAGGGAATAAGGGTTCTTGATGAAGCTTTCTTAAACTTCAAAAAAGACTTGTTTTCATTTTTAATATTTTATGTCTTCCTAACATTTATGCAAGCAGATGGGTAAGTTTGGATGGGCTACTACCCGTAATGGTCAGAAGATAGGTAGCACTCAGGCATGACTTTAAAGTAAGCATAGTCAGTAACTACATGTGGGATCACATGAGTAGTATTAGATTCTGTCACTGTCATAGTCTACCTTTTCAGTCATTCTTGTCTGTTACCCAAGAAAACAAAGTTTCTTTACTAAGTTTTTTTTTGCCAGCAAAAGATGGTTTTCATTATATTTAGTATTCCTCATCCCAGTCATCTAACCAGCAAAGTTCAGAGATCTTACCAAAACAAACATCAGGGGCTATCAAAAATTATATTCAGCAAATCTAAGAGTTTGGAATTAAATATATATAAATACATGGTTTTGTAAATAACAGTTACTATATAAAAATGCTTGTGAAAGCATTTACAATTAGTTGGCTCAGAAGTATCGGTTTTTTTAGAGTATGAACTCCACATGTCTCTTGATTATGTAGCTATCCTCAGTAATTTGCTTTAGAAGAAGTAGAGCTGGCTGCCACCATGGTGGCACTGTCAGCTGTCTGTCAGATGACACCATCTGTTTGTCCAATATTAACAGACAGAGCTACATTATTCTTTAACAGCCCATAAAAATTTCATCTCTGGGGAAAAAACAAATATGTGATTTTTTTTGCAATTGTTCGGGAGGTGCAGGAGAGAAAATACTTGCCACTAAATTACTAACAGTAAACGCATATAAAAAGAGTTTAACTACTTCTCTCAGTCAGTGAGGAAAGTGCACTTTATGAGTTTACCTACTCTTACCTTACTCTTTTCCTAACACTACACAATTAGCCACACTTTTTCCTTTTGCTTCATGGGTGTTTCTCTCTATTCCCTTCCCCGTCAGAGTTTACATCTGCCCTTTTCTCAAATGCATTTCGGGGGAAGAAGAGCAGGGAGACCAGCAGGAGCCAGGCACTGTGGTTGTCCAAGCGCCCTGCCAGTTCCACATGGTGTGGTCAGAGCCCTGAACCCCACTGGGGGTACGGTCCTGTTGAAGGGGGTTTGCTCTTCCAGCAGGCAGGTAGGACATCAGTGGGATGGGAAGTCCCATTTTAACGAAACAGACAGCTGATGGAAAGGAACAGTGCTTTAATCCTGGAAACTGCCTAGGAGAGGGATTCTTGTTGCCACAGTATTTTGTTCTACCTGTACCATAAGAGCAACTGTTGGAACAAGTGAGTTAGAACTATGACCAGGTGGAAGAGAACCACACCAAAACAACCTCTTCCCCATAAGAGTATGTCTTGGCACTACTTTTACTATTCAAATGTTCAAAAATGACACAGCCAGATCCTAACTTGCATTTAAAACTTGTGCAAAACTGAACCTAACCAGCAAACTTATGCCAAGGATTTGTATTTAATCTTATCTTCCAGAAACAGCTTGCAAAAACACCAGCTGAGGAAGAGTCACTAGATATGCATGAGAAATACACTTGTGGGTTTTGTACTAATATCCTAGATCCATTAAAATAGGATCGCCAACCTTCTCCAAGGAGGAGGACAGCACCAGTTTGGCATTAAAAAGAGGGCAGTGTCCCTAAAAGAAATTCTTATTTTTATTTTTTTTAATATCTTTTTTTTCTTCCCTCACAGTCATTCACAACCTTGCCAGGGAATCTCGTGGAGGAAATTCAAATATTTATTTCAGTTTGAGCTGATGTAACCATACCCTGGCATACCTTACCTCAGTGCCTTTCTGTTTGCAGAAATTGAACCCTGTAGGAGTCTCAAGAGGAAAAAAATGAAAAGGAGCTAGATCTTGCTACATGGGATTTACCGTGCTCAGCAACAGCAGAAGTTCTTGTATTCTCAGGTAGATGTAATAAAATCTGCAATTTAGGAGAGTAGATTTGAGTTGTCTTGGCTCTGTATGTTCTCAGCTGGAAAGCAATTCACTTTTCATTCATTTTCCTTAGAACATTTGTTTTCCACACACTCAGTTCTTCAAAAGAAAGTCAGTTTTGTCTGAAAATTGCCATAATCTCACAGGAAGTTGTTCCCATCTATGCTGGTACTCCCACTGCTTGACACCCTATAAAGTGGGCTTCTGGAGCACTAGAGAAGCAAGTTTCCCAAGGTTTTTATGCCCCAGTCTCCACAGCTCTGCCATATGGATTGTCCTGAAACTGGGGCTTTTTGGTTTCTGTACAGTCCATGAGTTGAGAATTAAAGATGCCAGGAAACAACATGGTTTTTGTAGAAATATCAAAACATTCTTGTTTGAGAAACCACCCATTTTATGGGATTCTTTAAACAAAATAGTGTGGAAGTTCAGCTCCAGAAACAACTGGGAAGAAGAGCTGCTCTGCTTGTCATAGCAGAACTTTCTGAATGTTAAAAAGTCTTCCAGAGTATAATTCCCGTTCCTGAGCTGCACTTTCCAGAGGTAGCTCTGTGCCAAGAGGCAAACAAATTAATATAAATTATAAATCTAAATACATTTGTAATGAATTGTCAGCCATTTTCCTCTAAAAGAAATAATAATTTTAAAAAAGTGACAGAAACAGAATTTTAGGGAAGGACAAATGCATTTTATGATTACCCTTTCTTCCAGATCTTGGCAGTAGAAAGTGGGATGAGAGAAGAGTCTCAGTTCCAGCAGCAGCTCTGCCCACTGAGGACGCAGTGATACAACACTTTGTTCCTCCGCATTGATCAGTCTCCTTTTCACCCCATTATGATATTTCCCTGTATTTCGCGTACCAAATGATAAAAGATTTATAATTCAGTATCATATCAAGTGCTTTTCTGCAATCAATAAGCATTACTTCTACCAGAATGCCTCTGTATAATAAACATGCAATTACAGTGATTTTAAGTATCAGGTTTGTCTGACCTAATATGTTTTATTAACCTGTGGTTTTTAGTGTTCATTAGGCTTTTTCACTCTATATATTTACTCATTATTTTTATTTTTTTTTATCTTAACGTAAGCTCATGGAAAATTTAAACTAATGACTGTAGTTTCTTCAGTTTCTCTGGGAAAAACACTTTTCTGCTTTTATTCAACCAATAAATTTTTATTGTTCCTGTTTTCATATATTTATTCTGTTTATTTATTACAGTGCAGGTGCACAGTATAGAAGCTGAGCTGGCTTACGTAACACAAGTTAAATATTATCTTTGGCCTTTTTGTGGCATCCTGAACTTCAAATATACTTTTGCACCTTTTGCTGATACTGCCTTTTGCCAGATTCTGGAGTTCCTCTTCACTGCAGAGTAAACAGCAAGATACGTTTTGTTTGATTTTCTGTAGTGGTTTCCGAACTGTAGCTTGTAGATGAGTTTAGATGAGAAAATAGGCAAACACAATGGTTATGTCTGTTTACAGTGACTTTAGAAATTAGCCCTAAACATAACTTTCAGCAAATGAAGCTCTGCAAGGAGAAAGAAAAGAACCATTAAAGGAAGATTGCCTCTCCTCACTGACACAAGAAACTTCTGTCTGGTTTAGAACAGCACAGGAGTTTTTGTTAGAGAGAAGCTTTTCTTGTACACATTGTACAGCTGCCCCTGCACCATAACACCCGTTTCCCTTTTGACAGTGGGGAAAGTCTGACGTCTGAAAGTCAGTGTGGCTGCTCAGATCAGCACCTGTAGTGGGACACAAGACCAATGCCAGATAAGAATCCCGCTACGTTTTCAGTCAGCTTTGTGTTCCTAGTCCAAGAAAGAAGTAAACACATCCCGTTCATCTGTCATGTCCATGCACCTGATCTTGGTAAATGGAGCAGGCCTCAATTCAGGCCTGAAGGCCCGCTGTCAACAGCTGATGGCTTTTCCACGAGTACCACTTGGCAAATTGCCTGGGTCTCTGTGCAGAGTTTCCTTGAAGAAGATGACTGAAAAATACTGTAATTTAACAAGAGAAACAAACATGTATGTATATATTTTAACTTCTACCTATGAAGCGTATTATACAGCTTGTTTTGCAAACTATTCTGATGGTCAGCAAGGAAGCATAGCCCGAGAGTTTCATGGGTAGGGAGAAAACTTCTGTTTCAGTGCTTGCTGGTAGATGTTTGCTTTAAGATAACAGGAGTGATAAAATGCTGTTATTTAGGTGAGAAATGGATCCTGTGCAGAAATCTGACTACATGGAAGTCTTACTTTCTCCACATTGCACCATAACACAGGTTTCCACATTTGTTGTAGGATGGATTAGCTTTGAAAGATTAGATAGGGGTATGGATAAGAACAGAAACACTGATGGCCCAAGGTCATATTTACACTTCATTAAACAACCAAATACAAAGCATGAGGTTCTCACACTCAAATCATTAGCAATGTTTTCACATCTATGTAATTTTAATGCTTTTCTGCTGTACTTCAGGCACACCGAAAATCAAAATAAAGAGCAGAGGCCATTTTCTCTTATTAAGGTTGCTGGATGCTTGCCTCTAGAAGCCATTTTCAGTTCTGCTCAGTAGACCTTCAAAAGCCCCTAACCACTTCACCAGCATTGACTTCTGGTAGTTTGGTGTCACAAATGCCTAAAGAGTGTGATACAAATGCAACGTGGCCTTTCTAAGTCAGTGAAAAGGGGAAGAAATGTTCATCAGGTGCACTTATGACAGTGAAACTGCAGCATTAGCAGGCCTAAATATCTGTAACCTGTAGCTCAAAATGACTGTCTTGTATATATAACAGCTATTACTGTTGGATGACCACAACTAGTAAACCCCATGTTTCCAGATAAGATACCACATCAAATGTGAGCTGAACTTCTCAGCAGAAAGTGGGGATGAAGAAACACTTGAGAAAAAACAGCACTGAACAAGTTGCTCTAAGAAATTTTCTTTTGCTCGACACTTTCAAAACACTCTCAGAGGAACACAGGGGGATTAGTGTCACTCCTCACTATCCTTTAATAATGTGTCAAAGGGAAAGTTGGATTCCAGTTCCACTAACAGGAAAATAACCTTTCTGAGCCAGGCTTAGTCAAGGAAAGAATAACAACAGTAGTTGCATGGGTGCATTTTTAGGTGTTTTGCTTTTGTCTCCTGACTCATTGTTTATAATTTTTATTTATAATATATATATATAATATATATATATTATTTATAATTTATTATATTTAATATATTATTATTTATTATATTATATTTGTTTATTATTATTTATTATTATTTATATTATTATTATTTATAATTTATAAATAGCTGGGACTGTTCATCCTGAAGAAGAGGAGGGCCAGGGGGATCTCATCAGTGTCTGTAAATGCCTGAAGGGAGGGTGCAAAGAGGACGGAGCCAGGCTCTTCCCAGTGGTGCCCAGTGCCAGGACAAGAGGCACTGGGCACAAACTGGAGCCCAGGAGGCTCCCTCTGCTCCCTCAGGCAGCCCTTCTGTGCTGTGTGGGTGACGGAGCGCTGGCACAGGCTGCCCAGGGAGCTGTGGGGTCTCCTCCTTGGAGATCTCCAAAAGCCGCCTGGGCATGGCCCTGGGCAGCCTGCTCTGGGTGTCCCTGCTTGGGCAGGGCTTGGAGCAGGTGGCCTCCAGGGGTCCCTGCCAGTCTCAGCCATACTGTGATTACAGAACAGGAATTATGAAGTCTATTTTCTTATTTATTGTTACTCATCATTGGCATTCAGAGAAAAGTTTGAAATGTTCCCATGCTTATTTGTTGTCTCAACTCTTTCTCCCACCAAAGAATATGTTTAAAGTACGTAAATTTCTTTCAACATCTTGATTTTTGACAAACACATTGAAATGTTTTGACAAAAATTCTCCTGAGCATATATACTGATACACAGAGGCTTTTTAAAAAAATATATATATACACACACACACATTCTATTTCAGCTTTATGATTTGATGTAGGTTCATGGAGAGACAAAGACAAATGTGAAGCACTTCAGTATAAGCATGTGTGATTGCAGGATGTGGGAGAAGAGTGCATTAAAAATGGTCAGCTCAGTACAGCACACTATTCTGCCTTGCCACACTGAGCAGATCAAAAGGAGCTCCAAAGAACAACATTCATGATCCAGAAAAATTGCTTAAGGCATGTCTTGGTAAACAATTTCGGGGAAGGTAAGAAGCCGAGACAGCTCTGAGGAAGAATCTCCAGCCTGGCCCCAGCTGAAGTTGCCCAGTTGGCTTGCTAATGCTCCAGCTTCAGAATCAAAGGGCACTCCTTGGCTAACAGCTCTAGATAAGCCAGTACTGAGTTGTCATGGAGTGCTGCTCACAAAAGGCTGGACTTTGCAATTCCATCCCATTTTGATCTTCTCGGTCTGAGCGTACAGCCGGCACCTGCGGCTGTATCAGGCTCACGCTGTGCCACAAACATGCAGCACACAGTGGGCTGCTTTCCCCCCTCCTCTCCTTCCCCGGGGCTGCCTCTGTGCCCTGCTGTGGGCACGAGCCCAAACTCAGGGTGTGCTGGTGTAGGGAGCTCAACCCGCAGAAGCAGAGAACTGCTCCCACGTCCCCGCTCCTCACCAGACCAGGGAAGAGAGGAGGTTACAGGTGCTCTCCAGGGCTGTGAGAGAACCAGGGTGACAGCAGAGCCTCTCCTTCCAGCATGGGGTTTGCTCAGCTGTAGTACAGCACCTCTTCTTTAAGCACAGCCTGACTCTAAGTGTGGCGGCAGCTTTCTGATTCTCTGATTCAGACGTCAGGTGGGAGCTCATTTAAATCAAGCCATATGTAAAGCAGATGTAGGAATGTGACACCACTTCCTGCCTTCAGACAAAGGTCAAAGCGAATTGAACTGGAAAATGGCATGTTCTTTCCCACCAGTTACCACTTAAATTGCCTTCTCTTGAGAAGATTATAGATATCTCATAATAAATCCTTTTGGGAGATGCTACGTCTCGTTACAAAGAAGCAACTACAGCAGTCCTGTACCAATCAAGATTTTCACTGAACTGATTAGAGAACTTTTATCGCCCAGTAGGGCAATCAAGACAAGTACACATCTCATCCATTCAAAAACATACAAAAACAAACAACGTTTGTAATCTTATAACTGTAAACACTTGTTTTATTGAGTGAATTACATTTCCCGTTAGGAGCAAAGCAGCTATTCCATCAAGAAGTCAGTCATTTAGTCAGAAAGGCAAATATTGTCATTGCCAGGAGGAAGAAGAGCTTTATAACCTTGAAAGCAGCATAATCTAACTGTACCTCCTGCCATCTTTCCAAACGGCAGCGCAGCAGAAGTGGATTTTAGCCACTGAAGTTGGAGCATCCCATTGCTATGGAGCTCAAAACAGTTTTACATCATTAAAAGTGAAGCCTACCATAATTACCCCCAACAAGTCAGAGGACTATGACTGAAAAATCTCCATGTTACAAGCAAAATCTTGTTCCCAACACAACGTGAATGGACTTGCAGACCAAAACGTCCCCAGCAGGGCCTGCAGTGCGTTCATAGGACTCAGCCCTGGAGCGGGGCCGTACTCTGTACGTCCCGGGTGGTGCTGACAGCAGCAGTAGGAGTCGTGCCACCAGAGCAGGCTTACTGCAGGTTCTCCTCTCTGCTGAAGGAGGCACTTAAAAACAGCCACAATGGTTTTGTTTTAATCATTAATCAAAGGCAAATAAAATGCAATGAAGGAGAGCAAACACACACACCGTAGCACAAATGCAAACAGGCGTTTCAAACGCAGGGCAGGTTTCCATGGCTAATTCCAGGAATGGAGGTGAGGGAGAGGGAGAGGAGGAACTTGGAAGGAGAAAGCTTGCTTTCATTATAGTTACATTCACATCAGAGATTCCTGAGCTTTTACCTCACGTGAGCAAAGAAAGTCATAGTGTGTCCTGCGGGTGGCTTGACGTATTACAGCGTGTGACTAGGAGGTTCAACCTGTGTGTATTCAGACACACAGATACCTGCTTGTGCTGGAAACATTCCTGAAAATGTCTTCACAGGTCCTCTCCCTTCAGCAGGCACTAATTCTCCTGTGTCATTGCAATCTGGCTTACTCAGCAACGTGCTGCTGCCAGCTCCTTTTGTTTGTGAGGAATATATCCCCATCAAACGCAGCGTCTCTGGCGAGGCTGGCAGCACCATACTTTGAGAGGCTTTGACAAGAGGAGGGAAGGACTCTAGGCTGGTCTCCCACTCAAATTCTTACTTTGTGTTTTTATAATTATCAGTCCTGAAAACTGAAACTGAGATCCAAAAGAAGTTAGGAAGGGGCAGAGAAAACAGGCTGTTTCACTGGTGGTTAGGTTTGTAGATTATTGCTATTAATTAAAATTACAGGACCAGTAGCCCAGTGGAATACAGGCTCGAAGGCTGTTACTGCACTACAAGTAACATGATTTACGGATATGAAAAGAGAAAAATCACAGTGTGATTTAAATCCCAGTGTCTATTTTGAAAGCTGCCTTTACAAGAGGGAGAAGCCCCAAACTCCCCATTCACATGCTAATTCCCTTGTTTCAACAAACCGGTATTCTCCTTCACCTATTTACATTAGCATAAAATCAGGATCCTGAATCTGCATTTTCCATAGGTTTCAAAAGACAGCCAGCTTTCAAAATTTCCAAAACGCATCTACTCAGGGGTAGTTCAGACATGCAAAATGCCAATGTATTTTAAATGAAATAGTCATTTACCTCCTGCATCCAGAATGTAATTTCCATTTTTATTTTAACCACTAGCGATCCATTGTTCCAAATTTCTTTCAATAAATGTCCCCCACTGCTGCCCATAGCTTCTGCAGAAACAATTTTGAATATTTTGCAGGCAAAAATAGCAGAAGTGCTGAAAATCATACCGTTCCTTTCCAGAGTAGATGATTGATGAAATGCACATTTCAAAGCCTGTGAAAATACGAGCCAGAAATAAGTAGCAAATGAGATTATCCTTGTATTGATTTCTCTGCAGTACATTCTGATTAACTGGCATATCAAAGCAGTTGTTTCCAGCTGCCCCACCAAGATCACATCCTTCATCCTCGGTATGTGTGGCTTCTGATAAGTAAGTGGTTCCTTTAGTTATCAGATACCTGGGGGCTTTTCTGCTCGGCTATCCAAAAACCTTGGTCTTTTTCCAATATGTCTGAACTGTAAAGAGGTAGATTCTAGTCTTCTATTTGTTCTCTACAAAAGAATCCACCACAAAATATCATGCTGAAATTTTTTACAGTCTATTTCAAAACCATCACATCTTGCCGAAAACATTCTGGTACACTTGGTCCTTTCCTGAGCTGTTAAAGCAACCCCTGGCACAATCTACCTAAGTCTCTGGGAAATATCCAACCATTAGAAGATTTTTTTCAGAAATCAAAATCAGCATGTTGATCCAAAAGTCTTTCTGCATTATAATCAATGGTTGGTTCAGGAACTCTGCTGCTGGTGTTCTTATGAGCTGTCTAGCCTGAACTTCCTCATGACAGTACCGCAATACCTGAAGAGCTAGTAGTCTAACCTGCCCTAATCATAGCAAAAAAATGTTAATGATCAGTCTAGGTGTCACGACAGAGGGTAATATTATGTCTTTAGCTTTATTCTGTTGGGAATAGGCATCTAACTTTCAAACACCAAACTGCAGCCCAGATGTTCAGCTGTCTGTGACCCAAGGCTTGCTTTCGCCGTGGACAGTGACTAAAAACTGGCTGAGCTTTGCTTACAGAGTTGTTGTCCAGCTGTAAGAAAGAGTGTAAATTAAAGCCATGTGAAATTAAGTATGCAGGCAGAAGTGAAATTATCAATACAGTAATAGCTAGCAGGTCAGGGATTCAAAAGGAAAAATACCATGGTAAATTATTATTATTAATAATAATTAATAAATAATAAAAATGCAACATAAAGAAAAAAGGCAGAGACTCAGCAGATAGCAACTCACTTAGGTGAGGGACCACAACATGGTCCAAAAGCCAACTCAGCAAAAATGCATGAGGCTTCTTGCCAGGGTAGTGAGCATCATTGATACTTAGCTGAGCAGCCTGTAAGTCTATGTACTGTATGCATTAACCAACAAATAGTTGCAAATTTTTTAGAAGTTGCAACCTTTTGGCACAATACAAGGTGCCCAAGCAGAAAAAAATGACCCTCTGAGAAAAGGTTGCAGGTGTGAGTGCCAGTCCTGGGTCTCCTGCCCTTCTCCATCTGCCCCTGTTTCATTTCTTCTTGCCATGCAGTAAGACTTCAAGGTGTAAATACCACCAATGAAAATGGGGATGCATAAAATGACTGCAGCACAAGGTAGTGAGGATGCTCTTTACTCTCAGAAGGGGGTGCTGTGAAGTGGTGAAGCATTTTTTTTCCACTACTAAGTGGTATCTACAGGCTCTCTCTAGCCTTCTTTCAAGGAAGGAAGAACAAACTAGGACACTAAGTAATTTCTGACAGTGCCTCTTTAACCAAGTGTTTGGGAAGGACGAGGCTCTCACTAGAGGGCACATGAGCCTGGATTTTTATACATCCTATCCCAAACATACGTGATAAGGTGAAAAATAGCAAGGCTGAAAAGAGTCACTGTGTATGACTGAACCCTCTTAGATTCAGGCACAGTGACAGGCACTTAGGGGAGCAAAGAGAAGGAAGGGAAGAAAAATACCGCACAGTAGGCACGTTCTCGCTAATTGACGGCAAAATTCTCAAAAAGCTTTTATGTGAAAGAAACAACATACAGTACGGATATCAGTGAGGTATAGATTGAAGGACTGCTACTGGAAAAAAAAAAAAAAAGACTGGGATAAATTTTACATTAAGCCCCAGTAACAGTGACTCTATGGACATTTGGCAAGTAGTGTGGCACAACAGGATTAAATCTGTACAGTGCAGTATAGATTTACTGTACAGTAGATCTGTACAGATGCAGTATTTGAAGTCTTAATACCTCCATTACTCACATATTGACCTAACTCTGGGCTGGTCCCATGGGCTGAAAGCTTGCTAGCAGCTGAGGAGTGCTAGGTGTGCGACTACCCCTTGAGCTTCACCCTAAGGGCATCCCACTGGAGAGCTCAGAGATGAGGCCCACAGTGCAGTCCAAAGCATCATTAGAAACAAGATCTGCTTCACAAATGCCAATCCCATTTAAAACAGTAGTGTAGACACACACAGTCTGACCAGAAGTAAAAATGCATCCCACAGGAGTTGTTTGCTTTGCGACAGGCTGGGGTGGGCTTCAGCCCAAGGTGAAGAACCCAGGCCAAGGTGGAGCACCAGCCGGCCCAAGGTTCAAGCACCAGTGCCTCTCCCTGGAAGACCAGGTTGAAGAAGCATATGTATATATAGCTTCAGATCCCATACGTGGTCTTGTGCTAGCAAGGCTGAAAGTCAGAGCCAAACTACAGCAGTAATTCACTGCCTTGGTGATTTTGGCGACACAAAGGCCTGCTGTATGACAAAGGAAGTTCGGTCTCCGCCTGGCAGGGCTGACACGGTACGATCTGAGCACAAACAACTGAAGCTGCCGCCCTTTGCGTGCTTTTATTTACATTTTTCCTCTGAGGTAACTGCAGAAGCACCAGACGGCCAGCAGATAAGCAAGTGTTCATTCTTGTGATTCACGCTACCCGTCGCAGCGACGGGGACTCCTAGCAAATATTTGGGGGAGTGTAGACAAAGGGACGGCAGGGACTCTACAAAAACCGTCTTCCTTCAGCACAGCACCGGCGGGCAAACCCCCAGAGGGCCCAAAGCCCCCGGCCCCGCGACCCCCGGCGAGGGTGGCAGTGAGCAGTCGACGCCTGCCATCTAGCGGCCCTCGGGCGCCCCGGGCCCCACCAGAGACCCCCGGCCCCTGGGGGCTTCTGCTGGGCCCCCCGGCCCGGCTGGGGAAGGGGAGGCAAGAGAAGGGGTCTAGAGCAAGTATTTAGCCCTGTTTCGTTCCCTGGGGCGGTTGGGTTTGACTTCCTAGCCCGGCTGGTGAATTGTCTCAGAGGCGGCGATTTGGGCCTTGTGAGAAGGGCCAAAAATAGCTGAGGTTTGTTTGTAAGGTGCAGTGATAAAGCCACTGCAGCATATAAATAAGTTGAATGAGTTAAATCCCCAAACTGGACTGCCGAGGAACTGCCGCCGAGCCCCACCGCGACTGACCCTCCTTCACAGGGGGCTTGTTCGTGGTGCCCCTCTCTGCTCCAAGGCCACTTCTGCGCACACAAACATGAAAGCCACACGTACTAGCTGCAGAAGTAACTGAGTTAACTCGTCTCCTACTGACGTATAGAGACACCGAAGGCTTGACCAAACAGCCTTGCTCACAGACATGCACAATGAGAATAATGTGGGTGCTGCATATTGGGGAAAACATGAGGTGTTCTGGGCATTGAAAGAATCGTGGCAGGTGCTCTAAAATATTTCTCAGGGAAAAAAGTGCCCTTTTCCAATAATTGCTTTCAAAATTTAGAGTTTTATGCTGCATCTGGCATAGAGTGTCCTTTAGCTATCCTAGAAAACTAGAAGGTTATCAGTTCTCTGCTTAAAAAAAAAAAAAATGAAGACGGAAAGTGTAGAACACAAAGCCTGTAACACAGGACAACTGGAAAGGATGCAAGAGGCAGGGAGAACACCTGCACATGCTTGCAGTTTCAGCTATTGCCAGTGGCTGGAAAAGAGAGAAAATCCCTCATGGGCTCAGGGTTGGGAAGGGCTGTTGCTGTTGGGAAGGGCACATTGCTGAACGGTCAGCCTGCAGCTTTCACTGAACACGGGAACTTGTACGGTGTGGGGGAAAAGGTGGTCAAGCTCTGCTAAGTGTCTCTCACTGCAGATTTTGCACCCAGGTTCAAGTGACAGAAAAGCACAGACAGAAGAAAATAGTAATAAAAAAATGTAAGTAATATAGGTGACAATCCCATTGCTTCTCCTTAAAGGAGGTTTCAACAGCCACTGCATAGCAGCAAGGAGGGAATGCATCAGTAGCTAATCTGGTCTCAGGCAGCTACAACTGTTTACAGAGAGGAATTTGCTTAGTGTCAGGGAAATCTGTTGAGACTATCAGTGGAAGTCCAGTCTGAGGATGGGATAAGGTCAGTAATCTTAGCTAAATCCTATTAAACCAATAAAGGATTCAGACTGCTTCCTCAAACAGAGCCATTCAAAGGGTGGTTTTAAGATTAGAAAATTAAGGAAGATAAATCCAAATTAAATCCTTTTAATCTCCCTCCATTTATCAGCATTATTTTTTTGAGAATGTGACAGGTTAAGGGTGTTGACAGGGCTGTAGACATGATACCAGCATTGCCTTCTGTTTAAAATTACAGAAGGAATTCAAAATCCCACTGAAATCATTACAAGAAAAAGAAGGGAGTTAATTCCTTGGCAGGGATCTGCTAACACAGTTTTACTCAAGAAGGCACAGTCGAGGGCAGCATAAGACAACCTAGGGTTGCTCCCTGGCCAGGCAGACGGTACGAGCTGCACTGTGTGCATGGGACTGAAGGAGCTGAGCAAAGCATCTGGGCCATAGGGATGTGGCATGCTGGGCCAATGCTTAACAACAGGTCAGTTTGGACCACAAATAGAGAATGGCTTGACAGCCCAGACAGCTGTTTGTAAATACTGTTGGGAAAAGTATAGTCAGATAGCTTTTATGTTGGACTGTATATAAACAGCTCCCAAAAAATCATCCTTTGTCTCTCTCAGCCTAGCGTACACAGGTTTTTCTTCATACAGCATTGATACTAGCTTTGCATGCCACTCAGTTAAATCTTTGCATATGGCTGAAAATAAAGAATTTGTAGGACAGAAGTTGGTGCATTTGTGTGTGTGCATGCATCGGAAGAATCACCAAAAGCTGATCATTATTTATTTATTTGTTTTTACTTTGCTACCAAACAATACTAAAAACCTTACAATTGGCATCCACAATTTTCTGGTAAGAGACCAACTAGCATTTGACTCTTTTGTCTCTTAAAAATCATAATCTTAGCTTCCAGAAGCTGGTAGATTTTCTGATGCAGAGCTGTGTGGACAGCAAATACTGATCATAACCTCACAGTCAGCCACCTGAGAGCTCAGAGCTGCCTTAGGTCCTCAGCAGACCGCAAAGCACAAGCTAGGAAGGTAACAGCTCACCAGAGGATTTTGCCACGTAACTCTCACTGCAATGCTTGAGAACCCTATCCCCAGCCTGTTTTTGGGTCAGCCCATGAGAAGTTCACTGCGAGCGTGCAGCTACGCCGGTGCTAGAGTCCGTGAAGGCCAGTGGAGCACCTCCCTTCAGGAGAGGCTGGCGAAAGCAGAAGCCCCAGCCAGATGAGGAGAGGAAGAACCAGGCACGTGAACAGGATTTAAACAGCAGATGTTGGCCTGTCACATGTGTCTTGGAGGTGTCCAGGCTATTTTGAAACTCAAGTCTGAAGGATGTTGAAGACCTCCAGGCCTCAAAGAAGAGAATTTCGAAGGGAGGAAGGAGCACGAAAGATGAGGTTGCCTAGTAGCCAAAGGGTAAGAGAGGAAGAAAGAAACAAACAGAGGGAGCTGGTTGAGCTTTACCTCCTTAACATTATCCGCAGGCAGGCAACAGGCAGCACTGGGTCTGACAGATGACCTAGTGGCTTTGTTCTTCCTTGCTCCAGCAGTGTAGGTTCCTCACCAGCTCCCAAGGCAGCTGGCACTACGGAAAACATTTTCTCTGAGTTACCAGGTGTGTCATTTGTAACACAATAGCTGCTTAGGAAGAACCAGAGTGAAAAGACCAGCATTTTTGCCTTATAAAATACGAGTTACTTGACCAGAACTTGATCCTCCGTGGAAGTAAAAGATAGCACACACAGGGATAATACATAGATTCAGAAAAATAGAGATGCATCTCCAATCAAAACCATGAATTTTAATGTATTAGCCCCTCAGGCTCACTTGCTCATGCTCTCTTTCACATTACATATGAGCAGCGGGGGGGGGATGTTCCATACAAGAGAGAGAAGGCGAGATGCTCTGGGGATGTGACACACAAAACATTGCCTCTAACCAAAGCAACAGATTCATATGTGAACGGTTTCTATTGAAGCACAGAAATAGCAGCTGATGTCATTAACAAAAGTAGGCAGGTGAATAGAAACAGAGCAACAGAAAAAAAATATGAAAATGAGAACTGCAGTCCACAATTGCAGAAGAGACAGTAATTCATAAGCAAAGAGCTATAAAAAGTAAAATTGACTGAGAAAGGGAATCATGGTCAGCTTGCATGAGAATGCAAATACGTACCACCTGCGTGGAGCATTTCCAGTAGCACAAATGCTGCTTGATAAACCTGCATGCAACACACAAATGCTGCTTCTGTGAAGGAAGAAACCCAAGCTCTGTCTACAGCCATCCAAAAATGCAGTAAGAAGAAAAAGCTCCAAACTATTAACACGCTGGAAGCGTTCAAAACAGGTTACCTAAGCCAGAGAGATTAATCTAGCAACAGAATTCCCATGTGCTGAGTCACATACACCTGAAACACAACTGGTATCTTGGTGAGAACTGTTGCCATAGATATCTGTGGACACAAAAGGAGACAGGGCAATGCAGAAAGAGCTGTTCCCAGGCCACATTTCCCTCCCCACGCTTTGCAGGGCAGCATTTCTATTTTAAGGATGCTGGTTGACACCACGAAGCATTGGTAGATCAGATGCCACTTAAAACCACCCTACCCTGGTTTTCTTTTTTGCGAGAGATTTTGGGGATTTAAAGGCAAGGAAAAGCACCATATGCTAACAGTGAGCAAGCAGAGCTCATATACGTGATCTGGGTGACTGCATCTGTAGCCCAAACTGGACTACTCGTAGACTAGGCATTAGTAGGGATGGCATGCCCATGCTCTGCAGCAAGCTGCCTGCTTGCAGGGCACGGGCTCTTCTTGTTTGCAGGTGACAAGTCACACCCTTCTTGTCAACGGGCTGCAGCATACTCACACTAGCAGGGCTGACAACACCCTTGGGTGGAGCTGACTCAGCCAGAGGAGACCAAATCCTTCCTCTCCCTTGCAAGCTTGGTGGTGAGAGATGACTAATGCACCAAGCTGTACCGGTGCGGAGCTCTGAGGTGTAAGGGTAGCATCATTTGCCAGAAACGATCTCTGGTTATGCTAGCCAATATTGTCTGATAACGCATCAAGGTGGTGATGATGTGGTTTATATCAACAGCTGAAACTTCAAGGTAGAAACTCAGTTTGTATTTTGCAACTGCATTTTTATTTCTCCCACCTGCAAATCTGCTCTCCCAATTTATGGTCCCACCTGAACACCCTTTCTTTCTAAATGCTGCAGTGCCTTCACATTCCGGGAACGCTTTTAAGGATCAGAATGTGGTTCTTCAGGGAATGTGCATTTAAACTTTGCAAAACTCAGACTAAAGTCACAGTCTGAAATGACAGTTTATGATCTCTTTTTAGAGATAATTGAAGCTAGTCATTCTGGAAAAATCTGTGTTGACAGGAGAAGGAGAAATAAAAATCGCTCCCTTCAAAATAAAGCAAACAAATAAAATACCCCAAGCCTTAAAAAAAAAAAAAGTTTGATTTTCAAAATTAACACTAAAGTGTACAACTCTCTAGAGAATCAAGCTAAATAAATAACAGAACACCTTATGTAGTAGATACCTATACTGAAAGGATAGTAATAGACCTCTAGGGAAACCAAGCACACCACTTTCATGCTAAGGAAATTAGTCCTTCTACCATTAGCCTTTAGGTTGGTTTTGATGTTATACCATGTGTTAATTATTTTCCAAATCACAAGTGCAAACACTCACCCTGATTGGAAAATTAGCATATTTCAAACTCAAGTAATTTTCCCCTAATGAGGAACTTGTTGAACTGAATTTAACAATTAGCTCACACCCTTTGCTGGCTGGGTAGGGCTATGAGGAGACACGGAAACACATCTTTTCCACTAATTTGCTGTAAAGGAGGAATGTAAATTCAGAAGTTGTTTTTGTGCTATTTCCAACTCTTCCTCTAGCCCTTAGAGCCACGACTCTCAAAGGATGATGCAGGAGGAGGTGCTGCCCATACTGTACAGTTCTCCCTTATTTTGTAGTCTTCCCTCTGTGGGTCAGTTCATTTTGATGGCTTTTGCCACGTGCCAAGATTATGCAAGAAGGATCTCCTAGCTTAGAAGAGTAAGACTTGTGATTTATTGGTCAATATACACCATCCGTAGGTAGAACAAGCTACTGGGCTCACTGCCCCTGACAGAGCACACGAGGAGCCGCTGCTGGCCAGGCAGCCCTCAGTCAAGTGGGGAAGGGTCGACATCAGCTGCCGCTTGGAAGGGCTGATCATTGCCAAACTGACATCCTCAGGCTACCTGATGTTTTTCTGGAGGATTTTGTATGCTTTTCATGTTGCTTTTTCTCCGCAGGAAGCCTTGGGCTGCTAATTATCCCTGTGTCAACACCCTCACCTTTGGCAGCAGGGTTACCTTTCTTGTCATGGCTGTACTCTGGAGAACGCCTTGCAGCGCTTCCTCACAGCTTGGCGTTCTTCTTAGATGTCTGAGCCCAGTGCAGCCTGTAAAAACTATGCCACAGACCCCAGGAGGGATCTGTGATCTGATGCCTGAATCTCTAGAGGGGAAACTGATGCTTTTCAGCTGCTCAGTTGCATTAAACTAGACTGAAGTCCTTTTATCCTGCCATTAATTTTCTCCATACAGCACGACCCTATCTGCGTAATGCGTGCTGGGCAGTCAGGTCTTAAAGATGGTGGCCTCTTCGTAGTCACAAAGGGAGGTTGCCCTGGACAATTTTCTCTCTCAGTGGAACTGACCAAGAATGTACAAAATATTACCATGATTTTAAGCCTAATTTCTACCATTAAAAAAAATGTAAAAATGTCTTCAATTCTTCAAAGCTTCTTCCTGTTTTTCAGTGCATATTCTTCAGTAGTTTTTTTTTTTTTTTCTAATTTGAAGAACAAGAATGAATTTTTGGAGAGTTCAAGCTGCTTTCGGTATGTCTCTAAGCACCTGTGCCATCAAGTGCTGTGCTGGCACACCTGCTGCTTTATTATGTGGCTGTGAGTAGCATCAGTGTAAGCCTAACAAGCCTTGTTGAACAGAGAGAATAGGTTACAATAATTGAGGGGGGAAAGAAAAGAATATTCTGGAAAAAAAAAAAAAAAAGAGTTCTGAGCTATTTAAATCTGCTGCTTTGACTGTGTTCATGTAAAGACATTTTAACAGAAACTGGGATTTTGAGAAGTGAAGAATGATACGAGTCTGTGGAAGGAGACGCTATATCTACTACTGAGGCTGCTCTACAGCCCTTCAGCTAGATACTAAGGCATGGCTTAGCAAGGAAAATAGCCTGAGACTATTCTGCTTACTTTCTCTTGCAGCTCAGCAACTTGAAGGCCTGTTCTTCCCACCAGTTCCACAAGCTGCAAAGAGGTGCTCTCACCTGCAGCTCTTACTCAGATGAGCTTCTGAATGCTGAGAGCAACTCGTGGTGTTGTTGGGGTGGCCGCATCTAAACATCATCTGACCATTATTTAACTCAGACACTCATAGCTTAATTTGTGATTTTACCATGTTTAAGAGGCAGTCATTCTGAGAGCAGGGAGGTGAGACTGGATAACTTTCAGAGCCTGATCCTAGCTGATACAAAACTTCCCTGCGTTCCTTGCCTCTTTGGGCAAGTTCACTAGATTTTCCTGCCTTGATTCCTCTTGGCTAAAACAAAGATGATCGAGCTCTCACGTTCACCTCTTTCCCCACAAATCGTCTTAGAAATAGCAGTCCATTTTACCTGGGAGCAATGGAGGTGCAAGCAGATTAATCAATTGTCCTGAAGGATCGCCCTAACAGAATAGCTGTCAGTAAAAGGATTAGCATTCAAACGGTTAGTAGCTGTCAGACTTTGTTTAAAAGACTAAGGAAGCCAAATGTCAATGTATCCAATAGGTGCAGTTGTTAAAACAGACTCTATTATTCTAGTGTTTTCATCAGCTGTGCAGCAAATGGCTACTGTCTTCCTTGCTCAGTTATCCATAGTCTTCTTTTGGGATTCCCTACTGCTTACTCTAAACCAACCTACCCCCCAACTTGTTCAATTTAACATCGTGTGCATCTTTGTCGTATTGTTTAACTTCTTTTTACCCTGCTCCAGCTCAGGGAGCCATGAGATCACAGTTCAGCTCTTGTATTGTTTATTTTTATTTTTATTTTTATTTTTATTTTTATTTTTATTTTTTCTTCCTTGGTCCCTCTTTACAAGCAAACTCTTCATAGAGGGCAGGCTTCACAGTCTGTCTGCCCCGGGAGCCTACACCCTGCCAGCCTCAGGAGCATTCTGTTTCTTTCTCTTGAGCAGCGAGAACAAGGCAGGGGCATGAGTGAGGGTCCAGGAACAGACCGAACAGTTTGCAGAGAGTTGGAGGGACAAAAAGGTCTATAATCAGCAGAGCAGCCTCTTAACACCTGAAACAACCCCATTGGGTATTAAGTCATGTCGCCTTTGCTGCTGAGACCCTCAAAACACAAAGGCATGCCTTTAAATATACGTATAAAAAAATAAAAGTAGCTTGAGTGGTTGATGAAAAAGAAGAGCACTGAGCAGCTCTTGTTTGCCAAGCAACTCATGCAAAATTACTGGTTGCTGGCATTAGTTGTGACCTTTTGTGCATGTGCTGCTCCCATTGCATAACCATATGCCGTACCCAGGTAAGCTTCGTGTCAGTGTTCACCTCCACGCTTGTATTTTTAGTGCACGGCCACCCAAAACGTGCAACTCATCTTTTCCTCTGTGTCATCATAGATAGCTTTCCACTGCCCATACTCTCAACCTTTGATCACCTGTCTCTCTTCCTATTTAATAATGTTAGTGCCTTTTATCATCGCAAAAGACACCAACAAAATTACCTTTACCCTTCCTGACAAGATAATCTCAAGCAAAGTTAGCAGAAAGATAAGGTGCTCACCTTAACACTTATTACATTACAGCAGCAGTATAAAATGAGTTATGAAATCTGTTATCTTCTAACTTTCGTTAAATGTTTTCATGTGCTTTAATCACAACTCATAATTGAAAACCAATTTTTTCACTGGCCTTAAAGAGGCCCCTATCAGAGCTGAGAATGGAGGAATTTCCTGCTTTCTGCTTTGTTTTTTCCATACTCGGACTGCCTGAGGTCCAACCTGAAGGTTGGTGGTTTGCAATATTGTGATTTCAAGAGCACCTGAATGAATGTACTGCAGTGCAGGCCACCTACTGCCCCGGATGCCTCCCTTGCTAGGTAGGGGCACCTACATTACAGGGGTATTGGTCTGAGACAGAGGTGGGGCTCAGAAAAGGAAATAAATTTGTAACAATAAACCACATGCGTTCTACTGCCTTTCCATAAGCTGTAAGTCAGGAAAGCTCTTAGGCACATCTTTAGGAATTCCCGGTTTTGCTCTGAAGAGGGTTCTATGTAAGCAAGTGATTTCTGGATTGAGACCTCCACAACTGTACATAGTAAAAAGGAAAGTCTTTGCTGCTAAATCTGATGTCTGCTTGACGATCACCACCTGACGGCACATTTTATCGCACAAATATCACAATAAATATTAAGTACCTGTCCAAAAGCATACCAGCTAGTGAAACTTGAAGCTAAATCAGGCCTACGTTATGTTTACAAGATATGTTTAGTAGACATTTCAGAGACATGGCAGACCCCAGACCAAGAGCGATGGAAGAAAAGGCCTCTGTCTGGTGAACAAGTGCTCCCAAGGGAGGGTGGATGAAGACTCTCGCTGCAGCCTGCCAGCTGGACATACAAAGACCACCATTTGTCCATGTGCTCCACCTGTTTTCAAATGTGTTGTCCATGCTTTTGGCACATGGATCTGCTCTTCATGCGACAGATGTCACTCACCAAGACATCACCTTTACAGAACCGCTACAGAAAACATTTTCCCGCAGGGCTCATTTGCTCTAGTAATTAAAATCTTTTCCACAGCAATTGACAAAGATACCTTACCAACTCAAAATATTTTATTTTCCAGTTTTGAAGCTTCTTCGATTCACAGCCAACCATTCCCAATGCTGTTATGAAATTAAGTCTGTAAGAGCAACATTACAAACATATCTGCAGCGTAGAATACACTGATATAAGGCAACATTAGGAATATGCTAATAGCCATAATGTTAAATTACATTAAGAAGATTTCTCATGTTAAGAAGATATTAGTTGATCCCTGTTAATTCTACTGTCACACTCTAGAGCAGAGTGAAAAATTATCACCTAAATTATTTTTCAAAGAAAAATGCAGATTCACTCACATTAATGGAGTTCAGAAATCTGTATTAATTTCTCCGATTGTCTGCTTAGAAAAAAAGCTAGGTATAAAAATTGTTACAACCACTTCAAACCAAAAATAATTCGTTTTTTTTTCTAGTACAATGGAATCCTATTGTTAAAGAAAATAATATTTTTTACCCCAATCAGTAAGAAAATATTTTGTTTAATTCAACCCCCTTTTCTCCTCCCAGCTTGTTGACTAGATGAGGTTTTCAGAATATTTCATTTTCCACAGCCAACTCCCAAACTGAAAGTATTTCTGGAATTCCTTATAAAATACAAATAAAGCCCCACTATGTGCCTAGCTTTGCTCTGATGTTGTATTTGATACCTTATAGGTAAAGGACGTTATTAACATCTTTTCCAACATGAAGCATTTTCCCAGTCTACCATTCTTGCTATACAGATGAAGCATTTACTTCTAGGGGTCAGATTAGATGAGGAGAGACAAGTGCTAGCATATGGTGCTGCACCTCCTTTCCCAATAAACAGCATATCCAAATGCTTACTAAACATGGTATCATATTATAAATTACAGTGAGCTAAACCAAAGCAATTGGGTTCATCCAGGAACATCAGGATCATTTGGAAAAAATAAAACTAAAACCTGTTTTCAGCAAAATGGAGCAATGGGTGTGAATTCAAAAAATCTAGTAGTACTTTAAGTCCAACTGAACACCTGGGCAGGTCAGATTTAGGGTGAAGATGTTGGGGAAATAATGTTTTGAAAGAGAGTCCTTTCAATAGTATTCATCCCCACAGGACATTGAATGCAAGGATCCTGAGTATCATAGTTCCCATTTTCCACACAGAGAACCAAAGTACAACGTAACATCACAGAGCGGTTGCAGAACACATCTCAGACCGGCTCCTACTTTCTTTTTCCAGACCAGTGACAGAGATCTCCCTTCTCTAAGAGAAGCATCAGCTAATGACATATTTAAAAACAGCAACTGTGTATTTACCAAGTTAGGAGGTGAATTGACAGGGAATGTAAAAAGTCTTCCCATAAAGAAATTTCCATTTATATAGGTGGAGAGCCCAGGCAGGTTTGGGGATTTAAGAACAAACTTGCAAATGTATTTACTGATCAGAATTAGCTACGGCGACCTTGTGACAGAGTGAGAGCTGATAAATTTTAATGTAGGAAGGATAGGAAAATGTGGCTTGGGACATATGACAGCAATCCAGGCTACCTGAAAGAGGATTAAAAGAATTCAAAATAGATGATACAAGAATGGCTCTGGGTTAACTCTAAATCACAGCAATTCTAATAGATAAAAAAAATAAAAATCACATTTTGAGACAGTTTGGCTACCATCCAGTGCTCAATCACAGAATAAAAGACCATGGTGTGAAAACATTCACACCATGTATGTATCACTGGAGAATAAATAGGGTTATCATTCCACTCATTGGTCCTTTCAGTGTAGCACACACGCATTTATGCCAGAAGTTGTTCTGACATGGACAGTGGCTATTTGTGGTGAAAGAAGCTCCTGAAGCTGAGCTTCCAGCTCCTGCAGAACAGGAGCACTGGGGGCTTCTAAAAGCCTGGCAATCCATCTTCACTAACTGCACCATTCAGGATAATCTTAGGAGTCTGCTTGCTGTCCCCATCTTCTTCACAGGCACACTCTGGAGGCTCTAGTTCGTCGTATCTTCTCCGATAGACCACCCTTGACATTAGGGTTATTAGAAACATTTCCATGATGAGGAGCTGGTGGGTTATATCTGAAGAAAAAAAGAAAAAAGAAAAAAGACCATCGGACAAGAAACACCTATCTTATTCACCACCGTCTGTGCAAAAGGAACAAATGTTACCATTCTGCCTCCATAACAGATTGTCTCTCACACTGGGCAATAAAATCAGCTACAGAGTTACAGTACTGCCCACCAATAAGCATGCAGCTACTTAGGCATCCAAAACCCAAGAGATTTAACAGTGATCATGCATGTTGATTTCTTTTTCTTCAATTTCTGATCCCAACTAATGTTTTTCTCTGCAACTATGACGGCTATAAAAGTTGTGTCATTGTTTTTTAAATAAAAGCTGAGATTCTCCAAAAGCTACGTAATCCCAGGAAATACATATTTTGGGAAAACACCAGATATTGCAGTTAGCAACACTGAACTGACACCTTTATAAGTCAATGAAGAGCATCCTTCCTGACAGAACTTACATGCTCCTCTTGCTGAGGAGGAGAGTGGCGGAGCACAGGGGATAATTCTTTGCATGGCCAAGATGTTGATAATAGCTGCTTGCAGGTGGTTCAGAATCAGGACAAACTGTGCCAGAAAGAGAAAGCAGATGCCTTAGCTACCAGGAAAAGGATTATTGTTCACACAATGATTTTGCTTTCATCATAGACCCTCTTTCACCTCATTCCTCCTTTCTTGCCCTCCCCCTCCTCCATCCACCACCAGGCCACTTGCCATTCTGCAAAATTCATCTTTAGGTCAGGAAGATATTGCTCTGAATGTGGGCATTAAATTAAACCTCTGTTCTAAAAGTGTTTTCTCAACCCTTTATTTGGGAGGTGCAATATACAGAGAGCTCCCAGCTGGGATTTTAAGCAATACTGAGCTCTGAGTCGTAAGCAACAATGTCTTAAAAGCTTCCTGTTAATCTAACTACGAGCTATGCTGTCCTTTAGTGGGAGGAAGCATTCAAAGAATGTTTTTTTGGGGTTGTCTCATCTTTTTGCTGCAACAGGGAGATGCGGTGCTCCCCAAAATATACACGAGTGCCTTCTTTGCCAAAGGGGCTGGAGGATCCTGCAGCTTGGGTTCAGCAATAATCACACATCACAGTGCCTGCTATTCACTGAGCTAGGTCTTTGCTGTCTCAGAGATATCAGAGTGTCTCTCTGGTGCAACTGCCCGAGTATAAACCCTCACCTGCACAGAGTTTGCCACCTTAAACGCGGATTCACCTTGATGCAGCTTTGCATGTGCGACTATCCTGCTGATTGCTTTTATAAGGGTTTAATGATCTACTTATCAGAGCTCTTAGTGCAGCAGCTGTGCTCTGTGTCCTGTACTAGAAGACACTGTACTACCGTTCTACAGTACCCTCTTCTCTCTTCTGGGTGACGTGGGAGAGGGTGGCCTTGTCCCTGTCCCACAGCCTATCTGGGTCTGTTCCTTACTATGTAATGAGTCCCAGCCAGTATTTTCATTATTATCTAACTCCGTGGTGAAGAATGGCCAAGAAAAATATTGTCAAAGCAGCACATTATGACATGCCAAAACAGTTTAAACAAAAGCCACCCACACAATGCTCCACATCCTCTCCTCGTTTTTAAAAGTACACACTAGCTTTTTAACATTGTGTTTCAGGATACGGCATCGAAAAAGCTTCCTTCAAGGTGCTGTTTTGATTTCAGCTGCCCAGAGATGAATGGATTTCACAAAGCTCTCACATCTCCAGCACTCCTGAAAGACTAGAGGTAAATTGGCTCAAACTGAAACTGAACAGCAGCCAAGGAAAGTGCTTCAAGGGGATGCAGCAGCATTTAATGGAAAAAAAAATACTGTAATCTTTAAGCAAAGGGTCAAGAAACAGAGAGACGGTGTTGCATCACCAGCAAGAGAAATTCTTACCAGAAATATTAAACTTCTCACCTGATAAAGAGCAAATTTAGGGATGATCTTCTTACAGTTAAGGAGAACCCTGACTTGTTGAAACATGATTCCAACTGGCCACAGAGCAATAATGGTAAGGACAGCAACGAAGCAGCTAATCCATATCGCAGCTCCTTCAGGAGACAACTGAGAAGAAAATCAAACAAATGTACCAATAAAACTTTACAGTGCAGATGTTACTATTTCCAGGCAGAAGCTGCAAACTGGATGATGCAGGCAATAAAATGTTTGTTTCTATCTCCACGAAAGCTGATGCCAGCAGTGGTCGCTGGGGCTTGCATGGGGAAGCTGCACAGCCCTGACTGGAGTGCTACCACCGTGGAGCTGTAATGGATGACAAAGCCCCTCCATCTGACCCCAGCAGCTCTTGGGAATGCTCAGCAAGCTCATGAGAGTGTACTCAGCATGACATCTCAGAGGGGTCACTTATTTTACTACCATGAAACAACAACTGCAAAAACACTACTGCTACTCTGAATTATCCAGGAGGTGCAAAATTATTAGCAGATACAGACCTCTCCATCAGCTTGCAGCTTACACAGTACAAAGCAGAAGTACAGTACATGCTTCAGGGTCTCAAAAGAACATGGCAAGGACACACTTGGAAATGCTCCCAAATTCCAGACTTTCATTGTAGGCTAAGATACTAAAATCAAACCAAAAGCCATGGACTTTGTGGACCATCTCTGTTTAAAACATTTACTTACATTAGAAAGGCTGTAATTGCCATTGGTCCAAAGCACTATTGACAGAAACATGAACACGGGTCGAAAGAAAGCAAACTGGAAGGTGCCCAGCTTCAGCCAAAAGAGGGTTTGCCTGGTAAAAGATAAAAATAAAATAAAAATCACATAGGACAAAATCTTATTAGCAACCTTAATAACATTTTTGGATGCTGTTAAGCAGTGAAACTTCTCTACTCCTACTGCACATGGCTAAAATCTGGGGAGAAACAGCTTCAAGATTAAAAACTTTCCAAGAATTACCCAGATGTCTATTTAGCAAAGTCTCTCCAAAAGCAATACTTTTCTAACCACAGCACTGGCAGAAGCATACCCAGTTTCTGAACAACGCCACTTGCTCTTGCCTTGTTGCCTCGCTATTTCAGTTCTCTGTCAAAATTAGGCAGAGCAACCTTCAGCTGAAAGGCAAAGTACTAGAGAGCTTCGATCCCTGACACAGCCAGCCTGCCTTCAGCAGTGATGCTGTCAGACTCTACCTTCCTGCTCAGACAGGCCCGGTCTGCCAGTCCTGTGGCAGATCAAGACAAGGAATCATGCAGACCTCGGTGAAAAGACTAGCAATTTTTCAGTGCATCATGAATACTGCCATGTAAGCATCTGGTTTTTCTCCTCTGTACAGAAAGAGGAGAAAGGGGCTAACTACCACTTGGCAAGCTGGCAAAAAGCCAGGAGCACAGCTCATGATTTCCCTACTACTGTCTCTCAGTATACAGCCCCTACACAATGGCCTGGCCAGCCAATACTAAAGGTCACCAGAAAAGGGGCAGATGCCCTTGCAAACTGAGGACATGCAAGCTGACTGACACAAACTCTCCCCCAGCCTTCACAGGACAAGCTGCGGCAGCTACTGCTGCTCATGTTTTAGTCCGCTGCTATGTACTTCCCACACGGTTAACGCTGTCTTCACTGTAGCTCCTTGGTCCCTTGAGACTGCCATCAGATGTGCCTCAGCAGACAACAGGCTGCCAGTTAGCGTGCTACGGGAAACAGACACGAACCAGGAATTGCATGAATTGCTCAATTAATAGAGCTAATAACCACAGAATTATGAAGAGCACAAACAGGTGGGGAAGGGCCTACCACTGGCTGGCCGTTTAGTGCCTGTGCCTTTTCAAAGACCCGTTATTCCCGAAGGCCTTTGAAGAATAACATGACAAACAGTGCAGTCCCTGCAATGCCAGGAGTTGTTTTCCTTGAAAGTGCAGGTCTGCCTTTTTTTTTTTTTTTACCATCAGATCTCTTCTGCCACATCTCTCTGCTGGACGGCTTGTTGCTTTGCCTTATCTGTCCTCTGTACCTTGTTAGCTTTCCCAGGACTACTCAATAGTATACGACACACGGTCTGATTTTTGGGTGGTCCTTTGGGGACCCAGGAGTTGGACTCGATGATCCTTGTGGGTCCCTTCCAACTCAGATATTCTCTGAATCTATGATTTCGTTTAAAGTAACGAATCCCTCCCTTGGAGTAACTCTGTCTCCCCAGAAGGTATCTATGGCAGGAATATAAAAGACTGATCTTTCTCTGGCATAACTTACCCATTTTACATCATTGTATCACATCTATTTCTGGAGGTATATTTTATGTGTTTTTTTTTACTACATGTTCTTCTTGGTGTCCCCTCCATGTAAATGAATACTGTTATCCCATTAAAATAAATATTCATGGTAATAAGAGTTAAAATTATAATACCAAATTAGGTAGTTTAAGGAAAAATTATTACAATAAAAATGAAGATTTTATCAAAAGCATACTGTAAGTTAAATTCTTCACATATTTTTCACTGCAGCTTATGCTCCATCAGTAAACCTCCCCTTCAGTCCCTTTCCCTCAGCACTGTTTCCCGCTCGTTCCAGGATCCCTCACAAACCACCGCACTGCTTTCTGTTTGCCACTTCCTTTTAACCAGACCAAAAAGTCCCTAAGATCCCTTCTGACACGAACGTACAGACTCTCATAGAAATGTCTCCGTGTTGGACATTCAGCCGTTGAGATTTTGCTGTTAATGGGAGAAATGTTCTCATGCTCTG
Organism: Cygnus atratus; assembly: GCF_013377495.2. Lineage (NCBI taxonomy): Eukaryota > Metazoa > Chordata > Aves > Anseriformes > Anatidae > Cygnus > Cygnus atratus. Next base: position 124,576,628 of record NC_066362.1, read on the forward strand.
TGCCAGTAGGAAAGCCCTGGAACATACGAGGCTTTCGGGCTGTGGAGCAGCATGTAAATAGCAGGGTCTGAGCTCCTGCCAGAAGAGGAGCCCCACCAGGCAGGGTTTATGTTACACTCGGTGATTCCTGGAGGTGCAGCTCTCCATCCTTACCACGCTTCTCAAAGGTGCCTTGCTATTTAGTTTGGCAGAAGAAAATATTTGGTTTTCCCGCACCAGACAACGGCATTTCATTGAGATCAAAGCTTTCCAGGAATTACATCTATTTTTGTTTAAAAAATTATTTTAATCTGAAGTAGTTTTGAAGACCAAATCAGAAAGAAACATTTCAATTTATCAAAGTAAAAGAAATTTTCTTTCAAGACAGACTCAATTTGATGATTTTGTTTGTGAAAAATACCCAGTCTGGAGACTTTTGTTCCCTCCTGGAATGAAAAGAAACCAAAATCCCAATTATCGGGTTTTCTAGAGTGGAAATTCCTCCTCCCACATAGCACTGCTTACAGTACAAATGGTTTCTTGGAAAAGAACGGGATTAGCAGGGCAGATACCACAGTGCTCAGCACTACTGCAGAGTGGGAACGCCGCACTGGGTTAAAGCGAGCTATGTTGTGCTCTCGCCTCTCATGTGCAGCTCCGCGTTATAAAAATGAAAGAAATTAGCGGCGGTGTACAGCCCCGAGTGACAGCGCCGCTTAAGAGACAGCTTGAGAGTGGCTTTCGGGAAGCAGGGAGGCCCTTTGCTGTAAGCCTGGCTCGCCAAGCTGGCTGAATTCCAGCTGCGGTTTTCCAGCTGGGAAATCTTAAAGGGCAACTCACCTAGTGATGCGCACGCCGGGGAGGCAAAGGCAGCAGCAGCAGCAGGGCCCCGTGCTGATCTTGAAGCGACCATTTTCAAACCGCCTGAGGAACAGCTTTTGGCCCCCGCACTCTTTAATCATCATCATCAGGAACTTGTGGATAACTATGGCAAAAAATCTAGGAGAGGAAGAAAAAGCCAGCTTGAACGGACTTCCTGCTTGCCTCTCGCACATGCCTGCGCAGGCCAGTCCTGTCCTGGTTTTTTAAACTTTCTGTCCGGGTTGCTTAAAGTTCGTGATTTGCAATCAACAGAAAGTCTGGCACTTGCTGTGAAAAACCTTCAGGTTTTCCCCAAGGCATGCTGGTGGCAGTCAGTATCACAGGCTTTTTAGCCCAAGTCATTGCAGCCGTATTTTTCTATCAGTTATCTAGTCCTGACTGGTGCAACCTTTTCAAAACAAGTCCTATTCCTCCTCTTAAAAAAACAATAACAATAAAACCCACAACAGAAAAAAACAACAACACATGGCTAGGTTTACATATGTATTTAGCCAGCATCATGTGCTGCCCCAGTCAGGGTGCGGTTCCTCTGCAGCCGAAGCAGATCCAGGCAGTGGCTGCTGTAGCCCCTCCTCTCCCTCCTTCACCAGCTGCACATTCTCAGCCCTTCCCAGGAACTACAGATTGTGCAGACACACTTTCCTCCTGGCCCCACACAGATTTAGGGAACCGATTCACTGAAATCCAGCCCCACCAAATAAGAGAGGTCCTCTCCAGCTGCACTGCCTCCTTGAAGGAGCTTGCTGAGCAGCTGGAGAAGTGAGAGCAATGGAGCAAGGGAAGGGAGAGGAACCTGCAGCTTGGGCAAGGGAGGAGCGCGACTGAGATATGCTCAACGTGCCATAGGACTGGATCCTGAGAAGTTTCTTGTAGCCTGCACTACCTGCATAAACTGCAGCATGCTAGAAGTCCCACTGCTTTGCTTTCCATCTTTTTTACTCTCCTCTCTTAGCAGATGCACTGTGACACGGGATGGGGCAATTCACAAGACCGTGATAGCGTCCCGCAGTGGGTTCCAAAACCATCCCGGCCCTCCTGGTGTGCCCGTGGCCACAGTGTGCCCCCACCAGGCTCTGCCTCGAGGGCTGCCCCATCACCTCCAGAAAGCAGGGGCTGCGCTTCTTCACTCTTCTCTGTGCATGTCAGAGCTGCCATGCGTGCACGGAAAGTGCTTTTACCAGGACAAGTGCAGAACATTTTTACATTGATATACTCATTGGAGGTTCACTTGCCACCATTAATAATAGACCCATAGAGCTCATCATTAATGAAAGCACAGAGAAGGAGCCACAGGTCAGAATCTCATTCCACATGACACTCAGAGAGAGAAAAGAAAAGAGTGCTACTTCAAAGCTCCTGTCAGTCAAGGCGATCAATTACATGCAAGTCACAGTTCTTTCATACTGACGTTCCCACACTAGGGGGCTGCAGCACTGGGAACTGCTTCAGCATTTTCCACCTCCCATAAAAGAGCTGCCAAGAGATTTCAACTCAAACCAAAAATTACTAAATTGTTAAATTTAGAAAATGACTGTGTTTACCAAGACTAGCAGATGTTTAAAGGGAAGAAATGCAGGGTTTGGGGCAACATCTAGAACAAGCAGAATACTCACACTGCTGCTGTGAAATCTGTAAACATTGTTGAGCGAGGAATCCACATGCCAATGCATGAGGTAGTAGCAATCACCTACAGAGAAAGGGAGGAGGGCTGTGTGAAGGGCAGAGATAAAGCAGGCTCATGCAGATTTTCAGGGAAATGCTAATTTCAACATTCAGGTTCATGTCTTTTCCATAATACTTACTGGAGCTGCAGCATTTATCCAAATTAAGATTGATCTTTTGGAGGAGGGGATTTTCCTGTAGATGTAGATCACTTCCTCTATAAATACCAGATCAGCAATTAGCGTCATCAGAGTCAAGATTGCAAAGAGAAATCTACCAGCTAGGTCAAGGCCTGCAGAAAGTGAAAAGAAAACAAACAAACAAAAAATCTGATTCATGTCATCGGCACTCCAAATGTTTAATGTAAAAAGAGCATCTTGGAGAGAGGCATCTTAGTCCTGTTCCTGCAAAGCGTTGCACTGAAGGGAGGGTGCAAAGAGGACGGAGCCAGGCTCTTCCCAGTGGTGCCCAGTGCCAGGACAAGAGGCACTGGGCACAAACTGGAGCCCAGGAGGCTCCCTCTGAGCACCAGGCAGCCCTTCTGTGCTGTGCAGGTGAGGAGCCCTGGCACAGGCTGCCCAGAGAGCGGTGGGGTCTCCTCCTTGGGGATCTCCAAAAGCCGCCTGGGCATGGCCCTGGGCAGCCTGCTCTGGGTGTCCCTGCTTGGGCAGGGCTTGGAGCAGGTGGCCTCCAGGGGTCCCTGCCAGCCTCAGCCACGCTGTGGTTCTGCGTGATTCATCCTTAGCTACACACAGGGACCACTGACTCCACGGGATGATTCAAGTACTTAAATTTAAGTTCAAAAATAAATCTTCTCGGGATCCTCAGGCAGCATATGGGAGGAATATGCCTCCATGTTCCCAACGCATTCCGCAGAAGTCCCCTTCAGAAAGGGAGGGATCTAGGACCAGCGAGCTCAGATGGCTATAAATAAACAGAAGACAGAAACCAGAGGATGTTCTGGGAGCTTTACCAAGCACACTACAAGCAACAGTGTATTTGCTTGGAGTTAGGTCTTTGGTGCCGTGGCAGGTTCAAAGACGTGCCTGTCCCTAACCCCCTAGGCGTGCAAACCTTCTCGGAGTCAGCTTGCGGGGCGTGCAAGCTCCTGATCTTTCACGCCTGATGCACTCCGGGTGTGCAGGTCAGCATTCACCCCTGGCTGGGGTGGATTTTCTCCCAAGGAAGGCGCTTCCAGCGATGGAGGAAAGCACGGCGGTGAGGTCACGCTTCATTTCGGAACCGTTTGCGGCCAACCAACACTGGCAAGGCCCACGAAGAAACAAAGGCGTGCCGCCTTCCCGGCTCTTTGACCTCCCCAGCCCCACGACCCGAAGCCAGGACCCCCTTCCCCGCCTCCCCCTGCACCCCATGCCCGAGGAGCCGCCGTGCTGGGCGCCCCGGCTCGGGGTGGGCGCCCCCCGGGGGTCGCCCCGCGCCCCCTGCCCGCCGCCGCCCCGCTCCCTCAGCCCCGAGGGCCCCGCGGCCCCTTCCCTGCCTCCCCCCCCGGCACCCCCAGGCCACGAGGCGGCGGCGGGCAGCCCCCGGCACTCACTGCCCAGCAGCTCCCAGGCGAAGGGCGGCTCGCTGGCGCCGCAGGGCGGGGGGAGGGTCGCGTTCCCCTCGCCCTCCATGGCGCCCGGAGGGGGACGGGGACGGGGAGACGGCCGCGGGTGGGAGCCGGCCCGCGGCTCCCTGCGGAGCCCGGCCCTGGCGAGCGGCGGCCGGGCAGGGCCGAGGGGCGGCTAATGATTAGCCCGGGCCGGCGGGCGGCCTCCGAGCCTGGCCCGGCCTCCGCGCTGCCTCACGGCGCCGGGCGGCCCCGGGCACGCGGTGCCTCCCCGCCGGGCACCCCTCTTTAGCGGGAAGGGCTTCCCCTGGAGGAGCCTCAAATCTGCTCCTCGATGAGCCTGGCTGCGCGGAGATGGGACCCGCACCATCTCGTGTGCCAGCAGACAAGAGGGCGGGGGTGCACGGGGGGGTTCTCTGCTCCCCGTGTTTGTTTCACCCGCTGGTAGGGTCCCTGCAGGATCTTCTCCGGGGTCTGTGCTGTGCAACGTCTTCAGGCTGTTCCCTGGGAAAAGGGAACGGGTAATGGAGCCCGGTGGTGTTTGATGACGCTGCCTCAAGGCCAGGCTGGATGGGGCTTTGGGCAACCTGGTCTGGTGGGGGTGTCCCTGCCCGTGACAGGGGGCTTGCAACTCGCTGGTCTTTGAGGTCCCCGCCAGCCCAAAGCACCCTGTCCTTCTGTGATACTACCGAGCTGGGGATGGTCAGAGGGAAAGGCGGCTGCAAGAAGCAGCAGGAGGGCTGGTGCAGTGCTGGGTGGCCAAGTAGCAGGTGACACTCGGTGCCAATAATAAGCGCAAGGTGGTGTTCAGGGAGGGGACGACAACTAGCTGCCTACACCATGCTTAGCTATTGCCACTCGGGAGGAAGGTCTCGGAGCCGCTGTGGATAGTCCTCAGAAATGACAGCTGAGGAATCAGCGTGGCTGAAAACACAAAGTTAGGAACTGCTGGACGCAGGACCATGCACACAAAACAGCTAAAGCACGTATGGAGGCCTCCTTTCATCAAGGTGGTATTCCGGGAGCTTGGACAAAGTGTGTGTGGGCGAATTTAGGGACTGTGGGACGTTCATAGGCACCACAGACCCTTGTGGTAAACCCTGCCATCTTGGAGGATTCACAGAGGTTTTACAGGAAGGACAGGTTGGACGCTGGGATGCAAGAAAAGGATCTGCTCAGTGGCTAAATGACAGCAGGGACTAGATCCAGAAAAGGCAGAGCCCTTCCACTGTGGCAGACTGGGGAGCCAGACAGACGAGGCTACCGACAGCCTCTTCTGTTGCTGTCAGGGGGGCTTGCCTTTAGGTCAGGACGATTTATTGCGAGTCCTCCCTACCATTGCTCTCATTTTCACTGCACTGAAACGTGCTTTGTAGTTTCACCAGGCGGGCTGCAGCAGCGGCTGACTGCTAGAGTGTGGTATCTGCGCAGCCTTCACAGGCTTTCCAGAGCATCCAACACCACGAATATCTTCTGCCGTCCAGATGCTGAAAAGATGCAGGCAACATTTGTGAAGCACAGTTCCAGCACATTCTCTGTTTAGAAGCCCGTTCACTCATCCTGAAGAGACAGTTGCTAGTGGAGGGAGAAATACCCATTAGTAACCCTTAATACGCCATACTTTTTCTCCCTAGTTTGATTGATATATTTTTTTTAATTTACATGTTTGAAGCTGATCGCATTCTGAAACGTGACTGGGAGCTCAAGTTAGCCTTTGCTGAGATGGCTAGATAGCCGAAGGTCTTTGAAGGTTCTCCCTGAGCAGAGACAACAGGATTCCCATCTGCTGCTATTTTATTTGCCAGCTTCTCTCATTCCCTGAAAGCTAAAAATAACTATTCTTTTCCTGGGAATCCTTTTTTTGAGTGAGGCAGGTTTGTCAATGCTTTTGTTAAAGAAACGCGCACATGAAGTATGGGAGTGGCAGAACTCATGGCTATTTTATCATATTTAGAAGAAACCCAGAGTCTGCTTTGACTTCACGGTTCCTTGAAGAATTCATATAGTAACAATTTTGGATTTGACTGTCATATTTTAGTTATTCAGCAACGCCAGTTTGGAACAACTACTGCAGCATACACTAAATGTGGCATTAGAGAATTTCCTCTCATGAACCTATAGGGATGTAACTGGTGTAAATATAAAGGTTAAGGATTAATCAACTGCTACTGTGAGAGATCCATCCTCCTCTTCTGCCGGAGTATCTAACACAGGATAGAGTCTAAAGACCACATATCTTCTGTAATTTCTTCTTGTTAGAAACACCATTTGCCGTGTTTGGGTCAAACATCATCTCTTCTTCACATTCTGGGCTCTTTCTTAAGAAAAAGACTAGCCTGACAGACCTTAAATTTAATAAATCAAGCTGTAGAGCACACCACGATGCCTCAGCTCCCACAGCTGGAGGTCTGCTGCTCTGTGCACACTTCCTTAGCCCCAGCGCTTCATCAGTGCCCCCTCAGCGCTGGCCTCTAAGACAAATGCTGGGCCTCGAGACCAATGCAAAATCCTTCAAATCCCCTCGAGCTGAAGTACATTTCGCTCCCAGCTCCACTAGTCTACTTTTTAGTTTAACCCTTTAGTTTCATACATGGCACTTGCCACCAAAAAAAAGAAGAAAAAACAAACAAACAAACAAAAACCTACTTTAATTTCAGCAGCAGAGAAGCGTTTATAGATCAGTCACCTATCCATTTAGATGCATCAAGAGATAAAAACCATCTGTGAATGCAGTTCCCCGTGTCTGTTTACTGGGGGCTTTCAAGTACCCTGTGGCTCAGCGCCCTTCCAAGCACCATACTGCTCAGATTTCTTCCTTAAGGAACATGCCCCCTCGTTGCTACTAGCCTGCTCTTCTTTCAAAGGTCAGCCCAGATGTTTATCTTTCCTCCCTTTTGATGATGACTTTCACTTTCACCTGCCTCACAGGAATAACAGCATTCTCTCCACTCCCCTGAGCTGAGTACATTGTCGTGATCGCTGCCCTCCCAGTGCGCGGTCCCTATTGCCACCTGCGTTTCTCCCTGCCGGAGGCACGCTGGCCTGCAGAAGCTGACACGGCCCCTTTATTGCATATTGGTGGGCCAAGCCCGTACACAGGTGTCCTGGCTCATGAATTGACCAGCAGGAGGTCCCGCATGCTCTCAAAGGGCAAGCTCCAGGCTCCATCGCACAGGATATGTAGGATAGGATAAGGGATTTTGGTAGCGGGGAAATCTAGCAGATGTCATTGTCATCAGTGCAGTCAAAGACCTTTTCTGGGGGACAGATTATGTTCAGTTGAGTTCAAGCTAATAAGAAAAGTGTGCATTAGAAAAATAAATCGTCAATTTTTAGTGCCATAGGACTGTGCATCAGATTTCTCCCAAGTTGGGTTACCCAGCCAGCCAAGAAAAGTCAGCTAAAATTTTCCAGCTTCCAAAAGCCTGGACAAGTCTAGTAATGAAATTAAACCTGATTTCTCAGCTACAGCATGCTATGCAGTTGAACTTAAACGTAACTTAGCCTTTTCCACTATAAAGCCATCGACTTTTCACCTCCTGCCAGTAATAAGTTGGCAATTTCAGAAGGGGTGGCTCATTAATGTGAGATAAGACCTATATCACTGTTAAATAAATTAATAACGGGATTCGCTTGTTATTTGGCTCCTGGCAGCAACTGTAAAAATCAAGAAGTACAGTGACTACAGTGAAATAAGTTGGGATAACAAAACAAAATTGTAATTTTCGTGCCTATTCAGATGGACAGATTTCCACCAAAAAAAAAAAAAAAGGTATCAGGCATGCCAGAAGCTTTACATCTGTGCTTTTAATAGGAAAGCTTAGACAAAGACTTTTATTCTACGTCAGTACAGAAGTAGTGAAAGAGGAAAGAGAGGGGCTTTCATTAGAGGTGAAGATAAACAAGAGTTTTATCTCACTTGCAAAATAGTAAATCAGTTTCTGGCAGTCAATGTAGGTGAGAAATATAAAGATGCGCAATCAAACCCTTATTTTTGTAATATGTTGCAGATATAAGTAATTATTGCCGTGTCTTACCTTTTTTAAGTAACTTATGAGCCATTAGATTTGGTGGTAGAACAAGAGAAAGGAAATTCACAGCACTTAACAGTAGAACAAAGAGCTGAAAGAACCTTATAAAATTAGGACCCTAAATTGGTGGTGAGCGCGGGTAGCCAACAATCAGCATCCTGAGGTAGAATAGAGGCAGGAAGTGCATTTTCTCTGCCGTTGCTGTGATAAAGTACATATATTTGATTGCAGAGCTTTTCAGCACTGGGAGAAGTTGTTCTCCAAAGGAGTGTTGATGAGCAGTAAGACAAGTACGTCTTAAGGACCAAGTAAGTGCCACTTTGTGAGCATCTCATATGTGTCCAAGGGCAGTGATGGGTAAAGACAAACCTCACGGACCTTCAGCATCAAAGAGAATAGATAAGGGTTAAGAAGTTCTTTCACTAGGGTAAGTTTCTGTAGATTTTCTCCTTCCCAGTCTTGATTTATGATCCCCAATTTCTAGATGAGAGCTGACAAGAATTTTGAGATTACTTTTTTTTGTGTCAAAAACGTCAGATCGTCTGAAATGAAGCTTAGGAGGTGCAATTATTAAAAGATTTCTTGATGGGAAACTATTTTTTAACCTTGGATTATGTGGAAGTATTTTGACTGGACACTTCCTACATGAGCTGTTCTGTACCTGCTGTTCAAAAACAAATTTTGAAATCTCAAACATTTTGAAACCCCTTAAAATAAAAAAGTAAAAGTGATGGAAATCAAAGTGCAATGTTTCAAAATGCACACAAATTGGTTTATTTATTTCCTGTTTATTAAAGTTTCTGCTTTTCCACTTGATTTGGGACAGCAGACCTTAACAAAAGCTAAGGACCTCTTTATGGAACAGGTTGTGTAGCATCAACACAGCTATGCTCAATTTCATGTTTTACAGCTGCTTCCTGGAGGGGAAAGTAGGGGTCTCTTTGGAAGGCAGCAATGTTATTCTGACTGGAAGACGTCATCAGGCACGCTGCAGTTAATGACTAAGTATGCTTTTACCGCAACAGGCAGGCGCTGGGCAAGATAGGTCATGCATTTCTTCCCACAGGTTGTAACATGACAGAAATGTTTTTTGCTCCTTCTGTATTGCTATTACTGGGAGGGAAAAAAAAAAAAGAAAAAAGAAAAAAAAACAACAACCAACTACCAAAGCATACACACACAACACAGAAATTGTAATATAATAATAAATGAAACAAGACAGAACAGCCTTTAAAACTACAGTTATGTTGACTTCTGTAACAAGCAGACCACACACCAGAAAACAAGGAGAAACAAATACGCATGTATGAATGCAAAACGTTGTCAGCCGCTGCCAGTGAGACTGCCTGTGCCAATAGCCTAAACACAAGCAAGAGCCTGGACAGTGTACGTACAAAATCAATGCTACATCCTGAAGCTCTGCTTTTTACCTTTATATAAGCACAGCCTGTGAAATTCCGAAGCTCGGTTTGTAAGTAATGTTACAAGTAAATGTTAGGGAAATTATGTTGAGTGTTTATAGTGTCTGTTTATTCCTCCTCCAGAATGAAGAACCTTGTTGGTTTCCAAGTAGTGTTGGAGATGAGCTCGTAAGTCAGAAGAAAAATGCTGTTTTCAGTTCGATGTTTTTTGAAAGCTACCTCAATTTTACAACTGTCCCTACAAGCAAGGGAAGTCCGTGGTTTTAAAAGCATTGGAAACACACAGGCAATGTCTGAGTTTGCACTGAACTGTGAAGGTAAAAGGAGAGCACAGACATGAAGCGTTTGGACCATGCTCTCAGACACATGGTCTGAGTTTTTGGGTGGTCCTTTGGGGACCCAGGAGTTGGGCTTGATGATGCTTGTGGGTCCCTTCCAACTCGGGATATTCTATGATACCGTGTTTCAAATGGCATTCAGTTCTGAATTTTTGTCTTGCAGTTCATACACAAACTGAGCCAACAGGAGCAGCAGGGGAGATTTTGGTAGAGACGCAAGACTGTCTGGAACATGGCTTGTCTGGAAAGGAAAAGCAAAACCAGTCAAATAAACATTAGGCACACATTTGTAATAGTTGAAAGATTTACTGTCTCCAGACGAGAACTGGAACTTAGGCTTCAGTTAAAAAACAAAACTCAACGGGAACAACTGGAAGGGTTGAGAAATTACGAAATAATTCAGAGGTCATGGAAAACTAGAAAAAAACTGTGAAGTTGTTAGCAAGCATGGGGTGAGAGGCTGTGTAGATGTCTATAGCACAGCCCTCTTTCTTCTGTGTGCAAATGGTGTCTGCACCTCTGGTCTCTGTGCTGGACAAATGCCCAGAGACATCTCCTGTCTTGAGGACGGAAGGTCCATCCTCTCCAGGACCTTGCCAATTCTTTGTGTTTCTACAGAACAGAAAACACACCCAAAACACCAACTTGGAAAAGGCCCTGTAGCTTTCTCCAGTGTACCACTACAAGTTTTTACAATGTGCAATAAGTTGTTGCAGCACGTGAGGGGCTTCAGCGTCTGGATTTGGTGCATAGGAGAAAGCTGCAAGGCCCTTCACAAGGGGATGGCCAATTTTTGTGTTTTCCAGTGTATGACAGGAAAATATTCACTTCTTATTGGTATTGTCTTGATAATGAATAACCTGTACTGTTCTTGTTTGTCGGTTGGTTTGTTTAATGATATTTTTCTCTTAAACATCCTTTGCATTAATGGGCTTGCACGCATACACACACACACACACACACACAAAGAGCTGTAAATAAAAACCTCAGTTGAGATCTCCCCTACATACAAAACAGGAGAGCTGCCACTGTGTTGAGCACTACAAGTTGTCTTTAGGAACAACAGGTTAGACTGTAAATCCTTGCAGGCAGGAAATAAGTCCAAGTGTTTTGTTGCCATTGCATCTGCATTTAGACATAAATATGGGTCTCGTGAATACAGTGAAGGAGATTCTGCGGTAGCTGGGGTATCTTTTTGGTTTTGGCAAGGACTTCTTCCATCCTATCGTAGAAGTCAAACAACCAGTCTAAGTCTCAGTCTGTGTGATGGCAAAACTGTGCTTACCTAAAGAGCAGAGCAGTGAGCTGAGGAAACCTCTCAGCTGATGTTTGCAATGCTTTGCAAAAGGACAGGAAACATTAAAATACTTCTTGATCACCAAACTTGCGGGCAGATGGATTCGTTTGACACTGTTGATATTTGTAAATTTGTTGTCTTTCAATAATTCTTTAAAAAGCAGTCACCAAATTCAAATATTTACATTTGTTAGGCAGATTGTTATGATTTATTCCAAAGTACAACGTTAAAGGCCTCACTTACAGAGAGAGGGAGACACTGCGTATGGGCATTATCTGGTATTTATAGTAGACAAAAATGGGTTCAGATCAGCTCATTTCTTTAACATAATGAACCACAGTGACTATGTATCGTAGCAGCTGTCAGGGGTTACAGCAAGAAACCTGTGACTGTCCAAAGAGCAAAATGGAGTCTGAAGTAATACAAAAAGTCATCATCAAATAACTGAAAGAACAGATTGATTCATGCCAGCCTTAAAAGAAATTGCACGGTTGTAGTGAGCATATATAAATATATATAGAGAGAAGTTTCAGTTTCTGTGTGCTTCTGCCCTCTCAAACCTTTACCTGAAATCTAATAGCCATCTTTTCATTCCTGATGCTTTAAATAAATATGCTACAAAAATGCCACCTTCTAATGCAGTTCTGCCTAAGCAGCACTGACTTCTCCTGACAGACTTAACTCATGATTCACGGGTACAGAAGATGATGCATTAAGGAAATTAGAGAAGACTGCTAGAAATAAAAAACTATTTGAAGTGGAATATCTGTAATGAGTATTGTCCTCTAATATCTACTTATCTGGATTTTATCTTAAGGCAGGTTTCTACCACTCCTCGCACACTTTCATCCCGCTTAGTTCAAAATGTCCATTTGTCATCCCCTTTCATTGTGAATACATACACACTGGACAGACACACACCATAGTCATCCTGACTTGAGACTCAGGCTGCCGAGTGGTTGTGAATAAAGGCTCCAAGTTGCAGAGCCAAGAGGGACTTTCAGGACATCATAACTCGCTTAACTCAGAAGGGCTTCCACCACCTGTCCAACTACGTGAAACTTGGAGAGTCTTTCCATAAGGAAGGAGAAGTAGTATCTGCCAGTAGGCAGCTTGGGAGTTCATGGTTAAATCTTTCCAGCTATGACAGAAATTCACACTCTAAATGTCAGAGTTTTGGTACTCCTGCATTTCCAGAAGTTCCGCATCTGACCTGGTGGGGAAAAAAAAAATAAAAATAAATGGCGGATGTCTCACTGAAGTGGCATCAGCTGGCCAAGGGCAAGCTCCTAACCTGTGAGGAGGACATCACCCCCACATGGCGCAGCACCCCCCGAGGTGATATGAACGTGGTTATTCACCTCAGCACGGGTGGGACAGGAAGGCTGGGGCCAAGGAGCAGGAGGAGAGATGCTTGCCGTGCTTCCAGCAAGGGCTGGGACCTCGGGGCTGCAGGACGTGGTTGGGGCTCGGGGCCAGCAGCCAGCAGCTGAGGGGCAGTGGAAGACCGGTCACATCCCTCCAAAGTCTCCCTGCTTTCAGGCTACTCTGCAGTTAGCAAGCTTATTTCTGTGGCATTCTGCTTGACTGAGGATAGCTGCTGCAGCAGATCGCAGATGCCCAGCTTGTTTTCATATCGGCAAAGCCATTTTTAATGCCTGTCCCAAGGCGTTATTCTCTGATTCTCCCAGACAAACCTGTCAATGTAAATGCACACACCCTAGCAAGGTGAATTTCATCAACATCTGTTTCAGGAAGGAGGGAGATGCTCTAGAGCATCTGGAAATAACACTGCTTAATGCTTCGATTTTGTTTCTTGAACCATTTTCAAGGCAGCTGTTACATATCCCTCCTGCCTTTCATCATCTCACTTCAGGACATGCAATAAATATATTCCAACGTTGCTACCAGAATTCCTGAGGGGGAAAAATCATTATGAAAAGATCACTAAAAAAAATGATACAAAGGAAAGAGGAAGAAAACCAGATGTTTTGCTTGCTAGTGAGGCAAAGTTTGTAGGGAAAGATAATGGATGTTATTCGCCCAACTGAAGAAGCTAGGAAAAAATACAGGAAAGCTTTCAAATGTGAGAAACCTTCAGATCTGCGACAGCAGTGTGCTGGTGACATTTTAATAGATATATTTGCTTCCACAGGAAAATTTATGGCTCAAACACAGCAACCTTAGGCAGCTTTTTAACTGCAGGTAGGCTTAAAAGGCAGAAGTATTTATAACACACTATGAGCTGGCCACTACAGAAACCTTTTCTTATGTCTTTCTCCTGAGTTTGATGAATTCTAAATATTTTCAGACACTGCTTACATTCCCAGTGGCCTCCTTCTGTCTTACCTCCACTTGCCTCTTGTATTATCTCCTCCTGCCACCAATTTCCTCTTTCCTAGCATTTGACTAGCTGACTAGCACCTTCATAGAGCAACTATCGCAGCTCCCCCAGCATCTCTGTCAACCTTGCTGACAGCCGAATAATGTAGTATCTGTCCTGTTTCAGAAACGTCATTCCCACATAATAATTTTCAGAGAATAATTTATCTCATGCCCTTTGTTTCTTTCCTCTGTCCCCCCATTCTACGTAGTCAGCTTCCAGATCCTCCAGTCTTTACTCCCCAGCAGTTCATTCTGACTTTGTAAGTGGAAGCTGAATGAGTTCCACCTGACTGCTGAGCTGTGTATTTTTTGGGGGGAGATGTTCAAGTCCCACAACAGAAAATGGTTATCTTGTCTGACTGACAGGTAATACTTAGGGTCAGATTTCTGCAGGGCAGACATAATTGCATGGTTTGAAAATAATTTATATAAACATTTGACAACATTCGCATGGTATTTACTATGGCTGAGAACATTAGTGTCAATAAAACTAATTCAGTGACATTGTTCTCTCTCAGGAAAGTATGGAAACTTCATAACACTTGGTTTTGATTTTTTTTTTGTCTAATTTTCTGCAAGAATCTCAGATTTTCCTCAAAATAAATTTCCAGTTTAAAAACATTTTTATTAGTTAAAAATATTGCAAATGTGATCTATACACTAAAGACCAAAAAAAAAAAAAAAGAATAAAATAAAACACATATATGTCTTTTAAACTCATAATTCTGTGAACCAGTCTTGTAACAGCTTAACATTGAATACTGAAGAAAATATATTCAAATCAAAACTATGCTTTTAATGATTCTTGGGAAAATTTTTCCAACATTTGACAAACCTGTTCCCTTCTTAAAAGTCAGGTATAATGCCTCTGGTGTTTAAAAACAGACATAAAGCACGGCGTTGTTACGTACTCAGTACGATTCCCAAATGCATTAATATGTGCTTCTGGTTCTTGCAGCGCTGGAAGAAGGGGTGTCTCCTCGCTGTTGTTTGCTTGCTGCCTGCAGTTCCTACTGCCTGTAGCAGCCTTTGTGGAAGCTGTTTCTATCCCACTGGAAAGTTACTGACCAGCATGCAAAGGTGTGGAGCCAGCTGAAGGCCGTCTCTGGTAAGCCACGACACAGCAAAGGCAATACCCATTTCTGGAGCTTAAAGGTGTACCCGTGCACGGGCAACTCACTGCCTTTGCATGCCCATGGAGGACATCTATATCTCAGCTGTGTTCCAGTGCCTGTTCTCCATCCACTCCTTTCACCCACGTGTGGGACACCCAGAAACCAGCAAGAGACGTTTTAGGGAAACACCAAGCTGTCAGCGTGGGTCAGACAGAGCTGCAGGATGGCAGAGGTGGGAGGGCTCCTCTGGTGATTGCCCAGTCCAACCCCTGCTCAGAGCAAGGTCAGCAAGAGCAGGTTGCTCAGGGCTGTGTCCAGATGGGTTTTGAAGATCTCCACAGATGGACACTCCACAGCCTTGCTGGGCAACCCGCTCCAGTGTCTGACCACCCTCACAGCGAAAAAATAAATAAAAAATAAAAAAATCTCCCTATGTTTAAAAGAAATTTCCTGTGTTTAATTTTGTGCCCATTGCCTCTCATCCTGTCACAGGGCACCACTGGGAAGGGGCTGGCTCCATCCTCTTTACTCCTCTTTAGCCATCAGGTATTTATATACATGGAGAAGATTCCCCCCGAGCCTTCCCTTCCCCAGGCTGAACAGCCCCCGCTCTCAGCCTCTCCTTGTACATGTGCTGCAATGCATACCCGCCAACCATTTTACATGCTCAGATCATCCCTGGAATATTCTGGTTTCTAGTTCCCTTTTTATAGAACATGGGTACTTCTCTGATTTATGAGTGTATCTCTGTATGTTTTTTATGCTCAAATAATTTTAAAATGCCACTGTGGTCTTAGCTTTACATCTACATCAGACACATACTGGTCAACAAGAAGTAGGCTACAGCAGCGGAGTCTTCCTGTATGCCTGAGAAAGGAAAGAAAAAGGGCTCATGTTGTATTTTGTGCATTTGATACAACATCGGTGGCAGAGGTCTAAAGCAAGAGTGAACCCTTCCTTACTCCACTCTGTTCCCCGAAAGGCTTTCAGAGGGGAAGGGAAACCTAAAAAAGAGGGAGACCCAGCTGATATGCTGTGGAGAAGAGAGGAGACAGAAGGGAAAGACAAGGCAGGCCTGAAATGTGCCAGCAGTGCTGATGCTGCTTCATGAGGCCTGAGAGAGGTTTCTGTTAGGAGTTGTTCCTTAGGGTGAAGCAAAGCTTTTAAGGGTAACAGGGCCAGGAGCCAGGCCAGCTGGTGGCCTGCACGCCTGGCGGGGAGGGGAGAGCCCCAGCACTAGGGCATGGCAGCCACAACCAAGGAAGGAAGGAAGGAAGGAAGGAAGGAAGGGCTGAGGAAGGCTGGGGTGCCCCTGCCAGCTGCGAGGAAATGGGTGGTTAAGCTGCTTATGTGATCTGAAAGATGACAGAGGAGCTGAGGGAAGGGCCCTTTGCACGGCCGGGGCCAGCACAGTGAGAGCCAGCAGTCCCAAACACCCAGGCTAGCGTTGCTCCGGAGGGCACAGGGACAGTTGCCCTGCCAGAGGGGCAAAAAAAAGTGTAAAATAGCTATAGATACGCTTAGGAATAAGGAACTGAATGCTATCCTTTCCATCTACCTTGCAAATGTCTTCTTTTTGGTCATCAGCTGAAATAATGTTGTTAAGGCAACTGATTTATGTTTGAGAATGAGTTGGGAAAATGAATTCCCTGAGCCGTAGGACATTTCCTCATGGAGGGTGAGAAGAGGAGGAAGGGAGCTGAATCACGCCGTTTTAATGTGGCCCTTCTTCCTCCCAGCCAGGTCCTGGTGGAGGGCTGGGTGGGAAAAGGAGGCACCTTTAGCTTGCATATCCTCGGCTATTAGCTCCGTTTAACTTTGGCAGGTCCCTTGGGTATTACAGGACGGAACCACTCCCTGCAATCAGGGCTGCTCTGACAAAATCATCATAAAGCCATTAATTGTACAATCGAGCCTATCTGCTTCTTTGGGAGCATTGTTTCCCTGCGTTAAGGACGCGTGAACAAATATTGCCTATAGGTTGCACAACCTGGGTAAAGTCTCAAAATGAAAGACATCCTGTAAGGAGCGGCAAGGCTCAAAACCGGGGCTAGCGCCGTGCCAGTTCCGCATGGGGCTGTGCCTGCCCCGGTGGGAATTAAACCTTGGCTGAGGAGAAATGTGTCCCGATGCACCGGGTAGATCAGGGATGGAGTAACTCATGCACATGCCCAGGCTGTTGGGCTTTGAGGATGACATGGGCAGTGTGAAGTGGGCCAACCACGGCCCCTCAGCTGAAGGAAATACTGTGCCACGAGGACAAGGCAGAACAAAGGGGACATTTCTTCCCCAGAGGTGGTCCGCTGGCCCTGAGGCTGCACAAAGGCACCGCCGCGCCCAGGCCCTACGACATGGCGGCCACCGAACGCATGCAGGCAGAGCCAGGCTGCCTCCCACAAGGGGTGGCCATCACCCTCGTCACAGTGATTACGGCTTGTCACGGTGATCCATCATCATCATCGCGGTGGATGGTGCTCATCATCCATGACCACAGCGGGCATGGGGTGGGGACGGATGGAGACAGGGAATTCGGCATGCCGCCATCCCCGGCTTGCTCACGTGCACACACACACACAAGGCACCCAGCTCCGAGGGCCCAGCACCAGGGCCCTCTCCTACTTTTTGCTGATGGAGAGGCCCTGGGGCTCTTCTGAGAACACAGAGAAGGGAGGCTCTCGCTCCACCTAACCACAGTGAAGCCCAAGAAACAGGCACAGAAGAGTTGTCACTAGCAAGTTAGTGCCACACTGAAGATCTCCCTGGGAAACCCAGGCCCAGTTCTTGTTTGCTAACAACAGGAGTACCCTTCAGCCCGCACAGGGCCTCGATGAAGCCGTGTTCACCAGCAAAGGGGAAATGCCTCACACTATGTAGGTGTTGCCAAAGGCAGTGCTCTGCATTACCATACAGTGTTATCACTCTTTGCCTCCTGGTTTCAGTCCTATGTGCACATTTACAGAATGACAAGAGTAGCTTTTTTTTTTTTCCACATTTTTCTCATTTTCCTTCCCCTAGATAAGCATGTTGGCATTTCACACACCCATGCCCGTACTGCATATACTGTTTGTCCTTGAAGAGTACTTCTGTCTAATCACATTTCTAAGATCTCTTTCTTCTCTAATCCAAAATTAAACCTGGACAGTAATGTTTCTCTCTGTCTCATAAAAACCTTTTGTTATTAAAAAAAAAAAAAGTATTGTTTTTTTCAAGCTTTAGAAAATGAATGTCTTTGAAAGCAAAGCTGAGGACAGAAAAATTAGGTAGAAGACAAGCGGGGAGAGGCTGCATGCAGGCTACACTGAAGCTGAAAAACTGGCTTGTTCCTATGAGAAGTTTTCATTTTAACAAATGTGCAGCTTTTGTATGACAAAACTGTTAAGTAAAATGTCCTAACCACGTGTGCCCTGGATCCCCTTGTTCTATAACTATGCAGTGCCTTTATTTCATTTGTTCTCAGAATACCAGTATATTTGTCTACTTGTTCTCCTTTTCTTAAAAAAGAAATGAAGCAAAATAATATTCACAGCTCTGTAAAGAATATTACTTTTGATCCTATTCCCGTGCATATCATTTTTGTAAGGGTCAGCCATAAATCAATCTCTAGTGCTGCACTTTTTCTTTGCAGCAAAGTGGTAGGATGTGGAGTGCTTTGTAGTTAGAAAAGTAATTGTGTAGACCTGAAAATCATATCCACAACCATCATCAGGTGCTTATCTCAAGATGTGTCTCTGTGTCCTTCAGAGCAATAGCTGTAGCAACTGAGAATGGGACAGAGAGGGCTTAAATGTTATGAGTCAGTTATTTCTAGCACATCTAACACACTTCAGAGAAACCACAGTGGTCATAACATAAGGTACACTCCGATGTATTGGAGAAGCTCTAAAACCTTTAAAATAAAACCCAAACCATTAGAGCTGTTAAAATATTCTTCAACTTCTCATTTAAGGCA